>NW_027367368.1:0-58864 GCF_046119375.1 Phyllobates terribilis | reverse complement strand
GTCCAGAAATGATTGAAGCTACTGACTGAATGAAAGGAGCTGGCATCTCACTCTCTTTGAATCTTCTTTATCATGCTAAGAGGAGCAGGAAAAAGCAAAAAATTTCAGAATTGCACCTTGCAATGCGGAGAAATTACTGTTTGTGCATTTACAATATTCATTGATTTTTGTCATTGAAAAACGTCCAGAAATGATTGAAGCTACTGACTGAATGAAAAGAGCTGGCATCTCACTCTCTTTGAATCTTGTTTATCATGCTAAGAGGAGCAGGAAAAACAAAAAATTTCAGAATTGCACCTTGCAATGCGGAGAAATTACTGTTTGTGCATTTACAATATTCATTGATTTTTGCCATTGAAAAACGTCCAGAAATGATTGAAGCTACTTACTGAATGAAAGGAGCTGGCATCTCACTCTCTTTGAATCTTCTTTATCATGCTAAGAGGAGCAGGAAAAAGCAAAAAATTTCAGAATTGCACCTTGCAATGCGGAGAAATTACTGTTTGTGCATTTACAATATTCATTGATTTTTGCCATTGAAAAACATCATGTTATTCATATACCAGAAATGTTTGAAGCTACTGACTGAATGAAAGGAGCTGGCATCTCACTCTCTTTGAATCTTCTTTATCATGCTAAGAGGAGCAGGAAAAAGCAAAAAATTTCAGAATTGCACCTTGCAATGCGGAGAAATTACTGTTTGTGCATTTACAATATTCATTGATTTTTGCCATTGAAAAATGTCCAGAAATGATTGAAGCTACTGACTGAATGAAAGGATCTGGCATCTCACTCTCTTTGAATCTTCTTTATCATGCTAAGAGGAGCAGGAAAAAGCAAAAAATTTCAGAATTGCACCTTGCAATGCGGAGAAATTACTGTTTGTGCATTTACAATATTCATTGATTTTTGCCATTGAAAAACATCATGTTATTCATATACCAGAAATGTTTGAAGCTACTGACTGAATGAAAGGAGCTGGCATCTCACTCTCTTTGAATCTTCTTTATCATGCTAAGAGGAGCAGGAAAAAGCAAAAAATTTCAGAATTGCACCTTGCAATGCGGAGAAATTACTGTTTGTGCATTTACAATATTCATTGATTTTTGCCATTGAAAAACATCCAGAAATGATTGAAGCTACTGACTGAATGAAAGGAGCTGGCATCTCACTCTCTTTGAATCTTGTTTATCATGCTAAGAGGAGCAGGAAAAAGCAAAAAATTTCAGAATTGCACCTTGCAATGCGGAGAAATTACTGTTTGTGCATTTACAATATTCATTGATTTTTGCCATTGAAAAACGTCCAGAAATGATTGAAGCTACTGACTGAATGAAAGGAGCTGGCATCTCACTCTCTTTGAATCTTCTTTATCATGCTAAGAGGAGCAGGAAAAAGCAAAAAATTTCAGAATTGCACCTTGCAATGCGGAGAAATTACTGTTTGTGCATTTACAATATTCATTGATTTTTGCCATTGAAAAACATCATGTTATTCATATACCAGAAATGTTTGAAGCTACTGACTGAATGAAAGGAGCTGGCATCTCACTCTCTTTGAATCTTCTTTATCATGCTAAGAGGAGCAGGAAAAAGCAAAAAATTTCAGAATTGCACCTTGCAATGCGGAGAAATTACTGTTTGTGCATTTACAATATTCATTGATTTTTGCCATTGAAAAACGTCCAGAAATGATTGAAGCTACTGACTGAATGAAAGGAGCTGGCATCTCACTCTCTTTGAATCTTCTTTATCATGCTAAGAGGAGCAGGAAAAAGCAAAAAATTTCAGAATTGCACCTTGCAATGCGGAGAAATTACTGTTTGTGCATTTACAATATTCATTGATTTTTGCCATTGAAAAACATCATGTTATTCATATACCAGAAATGATTGAAGCTACTGACTGAATGAAAGGAGCTGGCATCTCACTCTCTTTGAATCTTCTTTATCATGCTAAGAGGAGCAGGAAAAAGCAAAAAATTTCAGAATTGCACCTTGCAATGCGGAGAAATTACTGTTTGTGCATTTACAATATTCATTGATTTTTGACATTGAAAAACATCATGTTATTCATATACCAGAAATGTTTGAAGCTACTGACTGAATGAAAGGAGCTGGCATCTCACTCTCTTTGAATCTTCTTTATCATGCTAAGAGGAGCAGGAAAAAGCAAAAAATTTCAGAATTGCACCTTGCAATGCGGAGAAATTACTCTTTGTGCATTTACAATATTCATTGATTTTTGCCATTGAAAAACGTCCAGAAATGATTGAAGCTACTGACTGAATGAAAGGAGCTGGCATCTCACTCTCTTTGAATCTTCTTTATCATGCTAAGAGGAGCAGGAAAAAGCAAAAAATTTCAGAATTGCACCTTGCAATGCGGAGAAATTACTGTTTGTGCATTTACAATATTCATTGATTTTTGCCATTGAAAAACGTCCAGAAATGATTGAAGCTACTGACTGAATGAAAGGAGCTGGCATCTCACTCTCTTTGAATCTTCTTTATCATGCTAAGAGGAGCAGGAAAAAGCAAAACATTTCAGAATTGCACCTTGCAATGCGGAGAAATTACTGTTTGTGCATTTACAATATTCATTGATTTTTGCCATTGAAAAACATCATGTTATTCATATACCAGAAATGTTTGAAGCTACTGACTGAATGAAAGGAGCTGGCATCTCACTCTCTTTGAATCTTCTTTATCATGCTAAGAGGAGCAGGAAAAAGCAAAAAATTTCAGAATTGCACCTTGCAATGCGGAGAAATTACTGTTTGTGCATTTACAATATTCATTGATTTTTGCCATTGAAAAACGTCCAGAAATGATTGAAGCTACTGACTGAATGAAAGGAGCTGGCATCTCACTCTCTTTGAATATTCTTTATCATGCTAAGAGGAGCAGGAAAAAGCAAAAAATTTCAGAATTGCACCTTGCAATGCGGAGAAATTACTGTTTGTGCATTTACAATATTCATTGATTTTTGCCATTGAAAAACGTCCAGAAATGATTGAAGCTACTGACTGAATGAAAGGAGCTGGCATCTCACTCTCTTTGAATCTTCTTTATCATGCTAAGAGGAGCAGGAAAAAGCAAAAAATTTCAGAATTGCACCTTGCAATGCGGAGAAATTACTGTTTGTGCATTTACAATATTCATTGATTTTTGCCATTGAAAAATGTCCAGAAATGATTGAAGCTACTGACTGAATGAAAGGAGCTGGCATCTCACTCTCTTTGAATCTTCTTTATCATGCTAAGAGGAGCAGGAAAAAGCAAAAAATTTCAGAATTGCACCTTGCAATGCGGAGAAATTACTGTTTGTGCATTTACAATATTCATTGATTTTTGCCATTGAAAAACATCATGTTATTCATATACCAGAAATGTTTGAAGCTACTGACTGAATGAAAGGAGCTGGCATCTCACTCTCTTTGAATCTTCTTTATCATGCTAAGAGGAGCAGGAAAAAGCAAAAAATTTCAAAATTGCACCTTACAATGCGGAGAAATTACTGTTTGTGCATTTACAATATTCATTGATTTTTGCCATTGAAAAACGTCCAGAAATGATTGAAGCTACTGACTGAATGAAAGGAGCTGGCATCTCACTCTCTTTGAATCTTGTTTATCATGCTAAGAGGAGCAGGAAAAAGCAAAAAATTTCAGAATTGCTCCTTGCAATGCGGAGAAATTACTGTTTGTGCATTTACAATATTCATTGATTTTTGCCATTGAAAAACGTCCAGAAATGATTGAAGCTACTGACTGAATGAAAGGAGCTGGCATCTCACTCTCTTTGAATCTTCTTTATCATGCTAAGAGGAGCAGGAAAAAGCAAAAAATTTCAGAATTGCACCTTGCAATGCGGAGAAATTACTGTTTGTGCATTTACAATATTCATTGATTTTTGCCATTGAAAAACATCATGTTATTCATATACCAGAAATGATTGAAGCTACTGACTGAATGAAAGGAGCTGGCATCTCACTCTCTTTGAATCTACTTTATCATGCTAAGAGGAGCGGGAAAAAGCAAAAAATTTCAGAATTGCACCTTGCAATGCGGAGAAATTACTGTTTGTGCATTTACAATATTCAATGATTTTTGCCATTGAAAAACGTCCAGAAATGATTGAAGCTACTGACTGAATGAAAGGAGCTGGCATCTCACTCTCTTTGAATCTTCTTTATCATGCTAAGAGGAGCAGGAAAAAGCAAAAAATTTCAGAATTGCACCTTGCAATGCGGAGAAATTACTGTTTGTGCATTTACAATATTCATTGATTTTTGCCATTGAAAAACATCATGTTATTCATATACCAGAAATGTTTGAAGCTACTGACTGAATGAAAGGAGCTGGCATCTCACTCTCTTTGAATCTTCTTTATCATGCTAAGAGGAGCAGGAAAAAGCAAAAAATTTCAGAATTGCACCTTGCAATGCGGAGAAATTACTGTTTGTGCATTTACAATATTCATTGATTTTTGCTATTGAAAAACGTCCAGAAATGATTGAAGCTACTGACTGAATGAAAGGAGCTGGCATCCCACTCTCTTTGAATCTTGTTTATCATGCTAAGAGGAGCAGGAAAAAGCAAAAAATTTCAGAATTGCACCTTGCAATGCGGAGAAATTACTGTTTGTGCATTTACAATATTCATTGATTTTTGCCATTGAAAAACATCATGTTATTCATATACCAGAAATGATTAAAGCTACTGACTGAATGAAAGGAGCTGGCATCTCACTCTCTTTGAATCTTCTTTATCATGCTAAGAGGAGCAGGAAAAAGCAAAAAATTTCAGAATTGCACCTTGCAATGCGGAGAAATTACTGTTTGTGCATTTACAATATTCATTGATTTTTGCCATTGAAAAACGTCCAGAAATGATTGAAGCTACTGACTGAATGAAAGGAGCTGGCATCTCACTCTCTTTGAATCTTCTTTATCATGCTAAGAGGAGCAGGAAAAAGCAAAAAAATTCAGAATTGCACCTTGCAATGCGGAGAAATTACTGTTTGTGCATTTACAATATTCATTGATTTTTGCCATTGAAAAACGTCCAGAAATGATTGAAGCTACTGACTGAATGAAAGGAGCTGGCATCTCACTCTCTTTGAATCTTGTTTATCATGCTAAGAGGAGCAGGAAAAAGCAAAAAATTTCAGAATTGCACCTTGCAATGCGGAGAAATTACTGTTTGTGCATTTACAATATTCATTGATTTTTGCCATTGAAAAACGTCCAGAAATGATTGAAGCTACTGACTGAATGAAAGGAGCTGGCATCTCACTCTCTTTGAATCTTCTTTATCATGCTAAGAGGAGCAGGAAAAAGCAAAAAATTTCAGAATTGCACCTTGCAATGCGGAGAAATTACTGTTTGTGCATTTACAATATTCATTGATTTTTGCCATTGAAAAACATCATGTTATTCATATACCAGAAATGATTAAAGCTACTGACTGAATGAAAGGAGCTGGCATCTCACTCTCTTTGAATCTTCTTTATCATGCTAAGAGGAGCAGGAAAAAGCAAAAAATTTCAGAATTGCACCTTGCAATGCGGAGAAATTACTGTTTGTGCATTTACAATATTCATTGATTTTTGCCATTGAAAAACGTCCAGAAATGATTGAAGCTACTGACTGAATGAAAGGAGCTGGCATCTCACTCTCTTTGAATCTTCTTTATCATGCTAAGAGGAGCAGGAAAAAGCAAAAAATTTCAGAATTGCACCTTGCAATGCGGAGAAATTACTGTTTGTGCATTTACAATATTCATTGATTTTTGCCATTGAAAAACATCATGTTATTCATATACCAGAAATGTTTGAAGCTACTGACTGAATGAAAGGAGCTGGCATCTCACTCTCTTTGAATCTTCTTTATCATGCTAAGAGGAGCAGGAAAAAGCAAAAAATTTCAGAATTGCACCTTGCAATGCGGAGAAATTACTGTTTGTGCATTTACAATATTCATTGATTTTTGCTATTGAAAAACGTCCAGAAATGATTGAAGCTACTGACTGAATGAAAGGAGCTGGCATCTCACTCTCTTTGAATCTTGTTTATCATGCTAAGAGGAGCAGGAAAAAGCAAAAAATTTCAGAATTGCACCTTGCAATGCGGAGAAATTACTGTTTGTGCATTTACAATATTCATTGATTTTTGCCATTGAAAAACGTCCAGAAATGATTGAAGCTACTGACTGAATGAAAGGAGCTGGCATCTCACTCTCTTTGAATCTTCTTTATCATGCTAAGAGGAGCAGGAAAAAGCAAAAAATTTCAGAATTGCACCTTGCAATGCGGAGAAATTACTGTTTGTGCATTTACAATATTCATTGATTTTTGCCATTGAAAAACATCATGTTATTCATATACCAGAAATGATTAAAGCTACTGACTGAATGAAAGGAGCTGGCATCTCACTCTCTTTGAATCTTCTTTATCATGCTAAGAGGAGCAGGAAAAAGCAAAAAATTTCAGAATTGCACCTTGCAATGCGGAGAAATTACTGTTTGTGCATTTACAATATTCATTGATTTTTGCCATTGAAAAACGTCCAGAAATGATTGAAGCTACTGACTGAATGAAAGGAGCTGGCATCTCACTCTCTTTGAATCTTCTTTATCATGCTAAGAGGAGCAGGAAAAAGCAAAAAATTTCAGAATTGCACCTTGCAATGCGGAGAAATTACTGTTTGTGCATTTACAATATTCATTGATTTTTGCCATTGAAAAACGTCCAGAAATGATTGAAGCTACTGACTGAATGAAAGGAGCTGGCATCTCACTCTCTTTGAATCTTGTTTATCATGCTAAGAGGAGCAGGAAAACGCAAAAAATTTCAGAATTGCACCTTGCAATGCGGAGAAATTACTGTTTGTGCATTTACAATATTCATTGATTTTTGCCATTGAAAAACATCATGTTATTCATATACCAGAAATGATTGAAGCTACTGACTGAATGAAAGGAGCTGGCATCTCACTCTCTTTGTTTTACCATATTTTTTTATTTTTAATAAACAATTTAACAGGGGAATAACACACGTAGCATAAAAGTAGTGACAAAAGAATATTCATAATAAGGGAAAAATTCTGAGGGAAAGGAAAGGGAAAGGGAACAAACGGGAATGGATAAACAGGAAAGATGGGAGAAATTTGTTCGTCAAATAGTATATACGATAATACAGAAATTTGAACACTTTAAACACACATTACTATCATTAGCAAAATTAAACATATTAATGAGCTAAACACGACACACATTAAGATGTTCCAGCGTTATGAGAGGGTTGAGGGAATTTAGTGAGCCAAATATCCCACTTCCTAGAAAATTTAAGTAAATTATTGTTGATAAGGGAAAATCTGAGTTCAAATATTCTATGGAGATTCATCTTATCAACTAAGTCCTCCAAAGTGGGGACTTGTGACTTTCTCCAATAAAAAGCCAATGCGTTCTTACACACTGAAAATAAGTGAATCACCAAAGATCTTTCAAACGACTTATATGGTTCAAGATCTAAGGATAGTAAAGCCATTTGAGGGGTCAATACTACAGGTCTGCCTAAAAGGTCATCTACCAAAGAAGAGATCTGAGCCCATAGATTCCGGATTTTTGGGCAGCTCCAAAAGAGATGTAAAAGATCTCCCCTAAGGCCGCACTCCCTCCAACAAAGGGGAGAGTTGCTGGGCTTTATATGGTGAAGCCTGATTGGAGTGTAATACCATCTGGTTAGAATTTTGAAGTAAGCCTCTTGTAAGGGCATAGATATATTAGAGGCCTGAGAAAAAAGAACAGCACTCTCCCATTGATCGGAT
Organism: Phyllobates terribilis; assembly: GCF_046119375.1. Classification (NCBI taxonomy): domain Eukaryota; kingdom Metazoa; phylum Chordata; class Amphibia; order Anura; family Dendrobatidae; genus Phyllobates; species Phyllobates terribilis. The sequence continues at coordinate 51,038 of NW_027367368.1, read as the reverse complement.
TGGAAATTGAGTTTTAGATCTTTTTCCCAGCGTATCATGTAGAGGTGTTTTTGGAAGGAAAGATCATTATTGAAGCTGTTATATATGTGTCTCAGGCTCCAAAAAATTTTGTGGGATGGGTTGCTTAACAGGTTCATCGAGGTTTCAGAAACAATAAGTTTACCAGAAATAAATTCCAGAATAATGCTCTTTAAATGAGAGTATAAAAAGAAATCAGAGGAAGGTAAGTTGAATCTTTTTTTAAGAGTTTGGAAAGGAATAAAGGCAGAAGCTTCATAGAAGTCTCCAATTTTCCTTAACCCTTTATTGTCCCACTGATCTGGAATGGAAGAGTTATACAGATCAGCAACAAAACCAATTGGAAAATTTTTGACAAAAGAAAACTTATCCCTATCAGAATCTCTTAGGGGACTCTTTTTCTTTCTTTTGGCTATTTTTTTCCAGGCGTCAATAATCGCCTGGAAAATAGGATGGGAAGAATCATGAGTGCACTGTTTAAAGAGATGCCTAAGTAACAATTCACGGGGAGAAGAACCATTATTTAAGAAGGTCTCCAGAGTCATCCAAGCTGGGGGACTGTCAGAATTAAACCAATTACTGCTCTGTTTGATGAGGTTTGCCAAATAGTAAGCGAAAATATTAGGGTGGCTCAGACCTCCGTTGCACTTATTCTTGTACAATATATCTGCAGATATCCTCGCACGTTTATTATCCCAGACATAGGAATTAATCTGATTTTGAATTTTTTGAATAAAGATGTGAGAAATAGTTAGAGGTAAGTTGCGGAAAAAATACAAGATTTTGGGTAGAACAAACATCTTAATAGAGAGGACTCTACCCCACCATGACAAATCTCTCTTCAAAAATTCCATCAAATCTCCACGGACGATATCCTCAATCAGAACCAGGTTGTCAGAAATTGTTGAGTTAATAGTTTTACCAATACTGATCCCCAAATAAGTCAGATTGCGTTTAGCCAAACCGAAGGAAAATCTTGAGTGTAAAACCTCTCTCGTCTGACGGTCCAGATTAATGTTTAAAAGTTTAGACTTCTCATTATTGATCTTAAAATAAGAAATCTGAGAGAATAGTTCTAGAACCTTCGAAACTTCCGCAACCGAATTTACTGGGTCCAGCAAGGAAAGCATAACATCATCTGCAAAGAGGCCAATTTTAAATTCTCGAGATGGGGTAGAAATCCCCCTAATGTCAGTGTTTTCTCTAATCCTCTGTGCCAAAGGCTCCATAGCCAGGACAAAGAGAAGGGGGGAAAGTGGGCAACCCTGTCTAGTACCATTTGTGATAGGGATTGGATTTGAGAGATAATTGTTAACATAAATTTTTGCTTGGGGGTTAGAATAGAGGGCCATAATTGAAGAGAGAAATTTGTTATCAAAACCGAATTTAATAAGGGTGAGTTTAAGGTATAGCCAATTTAACCTGTCGAAAGCTTTTTCAGCGTCTAAAGCAAGCAATGAAGTTGGGAGTTTCGCCGTATTTATCACCTTAATAATATTCAGAAGTCTTCTAGAGCCATCAGTTGCTTGCCTCCCACCAACGAAGCCAATCTGATCATCGTTGATGAGAGATGGGAGAATAGTCGATAAACGATTGGCCAGAATTTTCGAATATATCTTAATATCAGTGTTAATTAGCGAAATGGGCCTATAATTTTTAACATTATCTCTCTCATCCTTAGACTTGGGTATTAGGGTAATGGTGGCTTCCAGCATTTCTGAGGGGAAGGAGCTTATTGAGGAAGCATGATTGAAAATTTTCGTGAGAGGGGAAGAAAGTAGGTCACAAAAAGTTTTATAATACTCATTAATGAACCCATCTGGACCCGGAGCCTTGAAATCTTTAAGTTGCTTTATTGTGTTAATAATTTCAAGGTTAGAAAAAGGCTTATTCAATGACTCGTGATCCAGAGGGCTCAATTTCGGTAGGTTAATGGAGGATAAAAATTTGTTGATTGCATCTGGGTGAGGATGGGAAATTAGAGGATCAGTTTTGATGTTGTAGAGTTTTTTGTAAAAATTTGCAAACTGGTTCACTATATCTTTAGGGTGGCAAAACGTTATTCCACTATTGTTTTTTATTTTATCTATTCTATTAATTGCTCTTTTACATTTGACTAGGCGGGCCATAAAGCGGGTAGGTTTATTTAGAGCCGCATAGTAATTAAATTTTGATTTCCGAATAATTGCATCATAGGAGGAAGAAATTTCTGATTTTAGCTCTACCCTTAAATTTGAGAGTTCTTTTTGAATTATTGGGGAAGGGGAAGGAAGATTAATTTGCTCTAATTCTTTTTCCCTAATCAGTTTTTGAAGAGAATTAATTTTTGATCTTTTTTCTTTTTTTTCAGATGAGGATATCTGCATTAGTACACCACGAAGGACGGCCTTGTGAGCGCACCAGCTGGAGAAGGGATTAGATAAATCTGGGGTATCGTTCTCCCTAAAATAATCAGAAATAGCTTTTTCAATAATTTTTTTGTTTTTGGGGTTATGAATAAGTGAAGATCTACATTTCCAAAGAAATCCATTTTTAATAAGAGGACCAATATGAATTTCACATGACATAGGGGCATGATCTGATAGAGACCTAAGGCCTATAGATACGTTAGAGAATTTGGGTAAAGAAAAAACGTCAGTTATTATTAAGTCTATTCTAGAGGCCGTTTGGTGCGCATCCGAAAAATGGGAGAATTCTTTGGAGGTAGTTTGCAGACATCTAAATGTATCAAATAGTTCATTTTTATAAAGCCAATTATTTAGCGTCGGGTATAAATGACGGCTGGGGGAGGAAGAGTCCATATGCCCGTCCGGGACCATGTTGAAGTCTCCCAAAAAAACCAATTCGCCTCTCCTAACCTCTTCAACCTTTCTAAAAACCTTATTCAAAAAGGGTATTTGCTTTTTATTTGGGGCGTATAGGTTAACAACAGTGCACTCATGATTATTCAGTTTACAGAGCAATATATGGAACCTTCCATTGACATCTCTATGCTGATCTAAAAACTCAAATGGGACAGAATCTCTGATCACTGTAGCTACACCATCTCACTCTCTTTGAATCTACTTTATCATGCTAAGAGGAGCAGGAAAAAGCAAAAAATTTCAGAATTGCACCTTGCAATGCGGAGAAATTACTGTTTGTGCATTTACAATATTCAATGATTTTTGCCATTGAAAAACGTCCAGAAATGATTGAAGCTACTGACTGAATGAAAGGAGCTGGCATCTCACTCTCTTTGAATCTTCTTTATCATGCTAAGAGGAGCAGGAAAAAGCAAAAAATTTCAGAATTGCACCTTGCAATGCGGAGAAATTACTGTTTGTGCATTTACAATATTCATTGATTTTTGCCATTGAAAAACATCATGTTATTCATATACCAGAAATGTTTGAAGCTACTGACTGAATGAAAGGAGCTGGCATCTCACTCTCTTTGAATCTTCTTTATCATGCTAAGAGGAGCAGGAAAAAGCAAAAAAAAATTTCAGAATTGCACCTTGCAATGCGGAGAAATTACTCTTTGTGCATTTACAATATTCATTGATTTTTGCCATTGAAAAACGTCCAGAAATGATTGAAGCTACTGACTGAATGAAAGGAGCTGGCATCTCACTCTCTTTGAATCTTCTTTATCATGCTAAGAGGAGCAGGAAAAAGCAAAAAATTTCAGAATTGCACCTTGCAATGCGGAGAAATTACTGTTTGTGCATTTACAATATTCATTGATTTTTGCCATTGAAAAACGTCCAGAAATGATTGAAGCTACTGACTGAATGAAAGGAGCTGGCATCTCACTCTCTTTGAATCTTCTTTATCATGCTAAGAGGAGCAGGAAAAAGCAAAAAATTTCAGAATTGCACCTTGCAATGCGGAGAAATTACTGTTTGTGCATTTACAATATTCATTGATTTTTGCCATTGAAAAACGTCCAGAAATGATTGAAGCTACTGACTGAATGAAAGGAGCTGGCATCTCACTCTCTTTGAATCTTGTTTATCATGCTAAGAGGAGCAGGAAAACGCAAAAATTTCAGAATTGCACCTTGCAATGCGGAGAAATTACTGTTTGTGCATTTACAATATTCATTGATTTTTGCCATTGAAAAACATCATGTTATTCATATACCAGAAATGATTGAAGCTACTGACTGAATGAAAGGAGCTGGCATCTCACTCTCTTTGAATCTTCTTTATCATGCTAAGAGGAGCAGGAAAAAGCAAAAAATTTCAGAATTGCACCTTGCAATGCGGAGAAATTACTGTTTGTGCATTTACAATATTCAATGATTTTTGCCATTGAAAAACGTCCAGAAATGATTGAAGCTACTGACTGAATGAAAGGAGCTGGCATCTCACTCTCTTTGAATCTTCTTTATCATGCTAAGAGGAGCAGGAAAAAGCAAAAAATTTCAGAATTGCACCTTGCAATGCGGAGAAATTACTGTTTGTGCATTTACAATATTCATTGATTTTTGTCATTGAAAAACGTCCAGAAATGATTGAAGCTACTGACTGAATGAAAAGAGCTGGCATCTCACTCTCTTTGAATCTTGTTTATCATGCTAAGAGGAGCAGGAAAAAGCAAAAAATTTCAGAATTGCACCTTGCAATGCGGAGAAATTACTGTTTGTGCATTTACAATATTCATTGATTTTTGCCATTGAAAAACGTCCAGAAATGATTGAAGCTACTTACTGAATGAAAGGAGCTGGCATCTCACTCTCTTTGAATCTTCTTTATCATGCTAAGAGGAGCAGGAAAAAGCAAAAAATTTCAGAATTGCACCTTGCAATGCAGAGAAATTACTGTTTGTGCATTTACAATATTCATTGATTTTTGCCATTGAAAAACATCATGTTATTCATATACCAGAAATGTTTGAAGCTACTGACTGAATGAAAGGAGCTGGCATCTCACTCTCTTTGAATCTTCTTTATCATGCTAAGAGGAGCAGGAAAAAGCAAAAAATTTCAGAATTGCACCTTGCAATGCGGAGAAATTACTCTTTGTGCATTTACAATATTCATTGATTTTTGCCATTGAAAAACGTCCAGAAATGATTGAAGCTACTGACTGAATGAAAGGAGCTGGCATCTCTCTCTCTTTGAATCTTCTTTATCATGCTAAGAGGAGCAGGAAAAAGCAAAAAATTTCAGAATTGCACCTTGCAATGCGGAGAAATTACTGTTTGTGCATTTACAATATTCATTGATTTTTGCCATTGAAAAACGTCCAGAAATGATTGAAGCTACTGACTGAATGAAAGGAGCTGGCATCTCACTCTCTTTGAATCTTCTTTATCATGCTAAGAGGAGCAGGAAAAAGCAAAACATTTTAGAATTGCACCTTGCAATGCGGAGAAATTACTGTTTGTGCATTTACAATATTCATTGATTTTTGCCATTGAAAAACATCATGTTATTGATATACCAGAAATGTTTGAAGCTACTGACTGAATGAAAGGAGCTGGCATCTCACTCTCTTTGAATCTTCTTTATCATGCTAAGAGGAGCAGGAAAAAGCAAAAAATTTCAGAATTGCACCTTGCAATGCGGAGAAATTACTGTTTGTGCATTTACAATATTCATTGATTTTTGCCATTGAAAAACGTCCAGAAATGATTGAAGCTACTGACTGAATGAAAGGAGCTGGCATCTCACTCTCTTTGAATCTTCTTTATCATGCTGAGGAGCAGGAAAAAGCAAAAAATTTCAGAATTGCACCTTGCAATGCGGAGAAATTACTGTTTGTGCATTTACAATATTCATTGATTTTTGCCATTGAAAAACGTCCAGAAATGATTGAAGCTACTGACTGAATGAAAGGAGCTGGCATCTCACTCTCTTTGAATCTTCTTTATCATGCTAAGAGGAGCAGGAAAAAGCAAAAAATTTCAGAATTGCACCTTGCAATGCGGAGAAATTACTGTTTGTGCATTTACAATATTCATTGATTTTTGCCATTGAAAAATGTCCAGAAATGATTGAAGCTACTGACTGAATGAAAGGAGCTGGCATCTCACTCTCTTTGAATCTTCTTTATCATGCTGAGGAGCAGGAAAAAGCAAAAAATTTCAGAATTGCACCTTGCAATGCGGAGAAATTACTGTTTGTGCATTTACAATATTCATTGATTTTTGCCATTGAAAAACATCATGTTATTCATATACCAGAAATGTTTGAAGCTACTGACTGAATGAAAGGAGCTGGCATCTCACTCTCTTTGAATCTTCTTTATCATGCTAAGAGGAGCAGGAAAAAGCAAAAAATTTCAGAATTGCACCTTGCAATGCGGAGAAATTACTGTTTGTGCATTTACAATATTCATTGATTTTTGCCATTGAAAAACGTCCAGAAATGATTGAAGCTACTGACTGAATGAAAGGAGCTGGCATCTCACTCTCTTTGAATCTTGTTTATCATGCTAAGAGGAGCAGGAAAAAGCAAAAAATTTCAGAATTGCACCTTGCAATGCGGAGAAATTACTGTTTGTGCATTTACAATATTCATTGATTTTTGCCATTGAAAAACGTCCAGAAATGATTGAAGCTACTGACTGAATGAAAGGAGCTGGCATCTCACTCTCTTTGAATCTTGTTTATCATGCTAAGAGGAGCAGGAAAACGCAAAAATTTCAGAATTGCAACTTGCAATGCGGAGAAATTACTGTTTGTGCATTTACAATATTCATTGATTTTTGCCATTGAAAAACATCATGTTATTCATATACCAGAAATGATTGAAGCTACTGACTGAATGAAAGGAGCTGGCATCTCACTCTCTTTGAATCTTCTTTATCATGCTAAGAGGAGCAGGAAAAAGCAAAAAATTTCAGAATTGCACCTTGCAATGCGGAGAAATTACTGTTTGTGCATTTACAATATTCAATGATTTTTGCCATTGAAAAACGTCCAGAAATGATTGAAGCTACTGACTGAATGAAAGGAGCTGGCATCTCACTCTCTTTGAATCTTCTTTATCATGCTAAGAGGAGCAGGAAAAAGCAAAAAATTTCAGAATTGCACCTTGCAATGCGGAGAAATTACTGTTTGTGCATTTACAATATTCATTGATTTTTGTCATTGAAAAACGTCCAGAAATGATTGAAGCTACTGACTGAATGAAAAGAGCTGGCATCTCACTCTCTTTGAATCTTGTTTATCATGCTAAGAGGAGCAGGAAAAAGCAAAAAATTTCAGAATTGCACCTTGCAATGCGGAGAAATTACTGTTTGTGCATTTACAATATTCATTGATTTTTGCCATTGAAAAACGTCCAGAAATGATTGAAGCTACTTACTGAATGAAAGGAGCTGGCATCTCACTCTCTTTGAATCTTCTTTATCATGCTAAGAGGAGCAGGAAAAAGCAAAAAATTTCAGAATTGCACCTTGCAATGCGGAGAAATTACTGTTTGTGCATTTACAATATTCATTGATTTTTGCCATTGAAAAACATCATGTTATTCATATACCAGAAATGTTTGAAGCTACTGACTGAATGAAAGGAGCTGGCATCTCACTCTCTTTGAATCTTCTTTATCATGCTAAGAGGAGCAGGAAAAAGCAAAAAATTTCAGAATTGCACCTTGCAATGCGGAGAAATTACTCTTTGTGCATTTACAATATTCATTGATTTTTGCCATTGAAAAACGTCCAGAAATGATTGAAGCTACTGACTGAATGAAAGGAGCTGGCATCTCACTCTCTTTGAATCTTCTTTATCATGCTAAGAGGAGCAGGAAAAAGCAAAAAATTTCAGAATTGCACCTTGCAATGCGGAGAAATTACTGTTTGTGCATTTACAATATTCATTGATTTTTGCCATTGAAAAATGTCCAGAAATGATTGAAGCTACTGACTGAATGAAAGGATCTGGCATCTCACTCTCTTTGAATCTTCTTTATCATGCTAAGAGGAGCAGGAAAAAGCAAAAAATTTCAGAATTGCACCTTGCAATGCGGAGAAATTACTGTTTGTGCATTTACAATATTCATTGATTTTTGCCATTGAAAAACATCATGTTATTCATATACCAGAAATGTTTGAAGCTACTGACTGAATGAAAGGAGCTGGCATCTCACTCTCTTTGAATCTTCTTTATCATGCTAAGAGGAGCAGGAAAAAGCAAAAAATTTCAGAATTGCACCTTGCAATGCGGAGAAATTACTGTTTGTGCATTTACAATATTCATTGATTTTTGCCATTGAAAAACGTCCAGAAATGATTGAAGCTACTGACTGAATGAAAGGAGCTGGCATCTCACTCTCTTTGAATCTTGTTTATCATGCTAAGAGGAGCAGGAAAAAGCAAAAAATTTCAGAATTGCACCTTGCAATGCGGAGAAATTACTGTTTGTGCATTTACAATATTCATTGATTTTTGCCATTGAAAAACGTCCAGAAATGATTGAAGCTCCTGACTGAATGAAAGGAGCTGGCATCTCACTCTCTTTGAATCTTCTTTATCATGCTAAGAGGAGCAGGAAAAAGCAAAAAATTTCAGAATTGCACCTTGCAATGCGGAGAAATTACTGTTTGTGCATTTACAATATTCATTGATTTTTGCCATTGAAAAATGTCCAGAAATGATTGAAGCTACTGACTGAATGAAAGGATCTGGCATCTCACTCTCTTTGAATCTTCTTTATCATGCTAAGAGGAGCAGGAAAAAGCAAAAAATTTCAGAATTGCACCTTGCAATGCGGAGAAATTACTGTTTGTGCATTTACAATATTCATTGATTTTTGCCATTGAAAAACATCATGTTATTCATATACCAGAAATGTTTGAAGCTACTGACTGAATGAAAGGAGCTGGCATCTCACTCTCTTTGAATCTTCTTTATCATGCTAAGAGGAGCAGGAAAAAGCAAAAAATTTCAGAATTGCACCTTGCAATGCGGAGAAATTACTGTTTGTGCATTTACAATATTCATTGATTTTTGCCATTGAAAAACGTCCAGAAATGATTGAAGCTACTGACTGAATGAAAGGAGCTGGCATCTCACTCTCTTTGAATCTTGTTTATCATGCTAAGAGGAGCAGGAAAAAGCAAAAAATTTCAGAATTGCACCTTGCAATGCGGAGAAATTACTGTTTGTGCATTTACAATATTCATTGATTTTTGCCATTGAAAAACGTCCAGAAATGATTGAAGCTACTGACTGAATGAAAGGAGCTGGCATCTCACTCTCTTTGAATCTTCTTTATCATGCTAAGAGGAGCAGGAAAAAGCAAAAAATTTCAGAATTGCACCTTGCAATGCGGAGAAATTACTGTTTGTGCATTTACAATATTCATTGATTTTTGCCATTGAAAAACATCATGTTATTCATATACCAGAAATGTTTGAAGCTACTGACTGAATGAAAGGAGCTGGCATCTCACTCTCTTTGAATCTTCTTTATCATGCTAAGAGGAGCAGGAAAAAGCAAAAAATTTCAGAATTGCACCTTGCAATGCGGAGAAATTACTGTTTGTGCATTTACAATATTCATTGATTTTTGCCATTGAAAAACGTCCAGAAATGATAGAAGCTACTGACTGAATGAAAGGAGGTGGCATCTCACTCTCTTTGAATCTTGTTTATCATGCTAAGAGGAGCAGGAAAAAGCAAAAAATTTCAGAATTGCACCTTGCAATGCGGAGAAATTACTGTTTGTGCATTTACAATATTCATTGATTTTTGCCATTGAAAAACATCATGTTATTCATATACCAGAAATGATTGAAGCTACTGACTGAATGAAAGGAGCTGGCATCTCACTCTCTTTGAATCTTCTTTATCATGCTAAGAGGAGCAGGAAAAAGCAAAAAATTTCAGAATTGCACCTTGCAATGCGGAGAAATTACTGTTTGTGCACTTACAATATTCAATGATTTTTGCCATTGAAAAACGTCCAGAAATGATTGAAGCTACTGACTGAATGAAAGGAGCTGGCATCTCACTCTCTTTGAATCTTCTTTATCATGCTAAGAGGAGCAGGAAAAAGCAAAAAATTTCAGAATTGCACCTTGCAATGCGGAGAAATTACTGTTTGTGCATTTACAATATTCATTGATTTTTGCCATTGAAAAACATCATGTTATTCATATACCAGAAATGTTTGAAGCTACTGACTGAATGAAAGGAGCTGGCATCTCACTCTCTTTGAATCTTCTTTATCATGCTAAGAGGAGCAGGAAAAAGCAAAAAATTTCAGAATTGCACCTTGCAATGCGGAGAAATTACTGTTTGTGCATTTACAATATTCATTGATTTTTGCCATTGAAAAACGTCCAGAAATGATTGAAGCTACTGACTGAATGAAAGGAGCTGGCATCTCACTCTCTTTGAATCTTCTTTATCATGCTAAGAGGAGCAGGAAAAAGCAAAAAATTTCAGAATTGCACCTTGCAATGCGGAGAAATTACTGTTTGTGCATTTACAATATTCATTAATTTTTGCCATTGAAAAACATCATGTTATTCATATACCAGAAATGATTGAAGCTACTGACTGAATGAAAGGAGCTGGCATCTCACTCTCTTTGAATCTTCTTTATCATGCTAAGAGGAGCAGGAAAAAGCAAAAAATTTCAGAATTGCACCTTGCAATGCGGAGAAATTACTGTTTGTGCATTTACAATATTCATTGATTTTTGCCATTGAAAAACATCATGTTATTCATATACCAGAAATGTTTGAAGCTACTGACTGAATGAAAGGAGCTGGCATCTCACTCTCTTTGAATCTTCTTTATCATGCTAAGAGGAGCAGGAAAAAGCAAAAAATTTCAGAATTGCACCTTGCAATGCGGAGAAATTACTGTTTGTGCATTTACAATATTCATTGATTTTTGCCATTGAAAAACGTCCAGAAATGATTGAAGCTACTGACTGAATGAAAGGAGCTGGCATCTCACTCTCTTTGAATCTTCTTTATCATGCTAAGAGGAGCAGGAAAAAGCAAAAAATTTCAGAATTGCACCTTGCAATGCGGAGAAATTACTGTTTGTGCATTTACAATATTCATTGATTTTTGCCATTGAAAAACGTCCAGAAATGATTGAAGCTACTGACTGAATGAAAGGAGCTGGCATCTCACTCTCTTTGAATCTTCTTTATCATGCTAAGAGGAGCAGGAAAAAGCAAAAAATTTCAGAATTGCACCTTGCAATGCGGAGAAATTACTGTTTGTGCATTTACAATATTCATTGATTTTTGCCATTGAAAAATGTCCAGAAATGATTGAAGCTACTGACTGAATGAAAGGAGCTGGCATCTCACTCTCTTTGAATCTTCTTTATCATGCTAAGAGGAGCAGGAAAAAGCAAAAAATTTCAGAATTGCACCTTGCAATGCGGAGAAATTACTGTTTGTGCATTTACAATATTCATTGATTTTTGCCATTGAAAAACATCATGTTATTCATATACCAGAAATGTTTGAAGCTACTGACTGAATGAAAGGAGCTGGCATCTCACTCTCTTTGAATCTTCTTTATCATGCTAAGAGGAGCAGGAAAAAGCAAAAAATTTCAGAATTGCACCTTGCAATTCGGAGAAATTACTGTTTGTGCATTTACAATATTCATTGATTTTTGCCATTGAAAAACGTCCAGAAATGATTGAAGCTACTGACTGAATGAAAGGAGCTGGCATCTCACTCTCTTTGAATCTTCTTTATCATGCTAAGAGGAGCAGGAAAAAGCAAAAAATTTCAGAATTGCACCTTGCAATGCGGAGAAATTACTGTTTGTGCATTTACAATATTCATTGATTTTTGCCATTGAAAAACATCATGTTATTCATATACCAGAAATGATTGAAGCTACTGACTGAATGAAAGGAGCTGGCATCTCACTCTCTTTGAATCTACTTTATCATGCTAAGAGGAGCAGGAAAAAGCAAAAAATTTCAGAATTGCACCTTGCAATGCGGAGAAATTACTGTTTGTGCATTTACAATATTCAATGATTTTTGCCATTGAAAAACGTCCAGAAATGATTGAAGCTACTGACTGAATGAAAGGAGCTGGCATCTCACTCTCTTTGAATCTTCTTTATCATGCTTAGAGGAGCAGGAAAAAGCAAAAAATTTCAGAATTGCACCTTGCAATGCGGAGAAATTACTGTTTGTGCATTTACAATATTCATTGATTTTTGACATTGAAAAACATCATGTTATTCATATACCAGAAATGTTTGAAGCTACTGACTGAATGAAAGGAGCTGGCATCTCACTCTCTTTGAATCTTCTTTATCATGCTAAGAGGAGCAGGAAAAAGCAAAAAATTTCAGAATTGCACCTTGCAATGCGGAGAAATTACTGTTTGTGCATTTACAATATTCATTGATTTTTGCTATTGAAAAACGTCCAGAAATGATTGAAGCTACTGACTGAATGAAAGGAGCTGGCATCTCACTCTCTTTGAATCTTGTTTATCATGCTAAGAGGAGCAGGAAAAAGCAAAAAAATTTCAGAATTGCACCTTGCAATGCGGAGAAATTACTGTTTGTGCATTTACAATATTCATTGATTTTTGCCATTGAAAAACGTCCAGAAATGATTGAAGCTACTGACTGAATGAAAGGAGCTGGCATCTCACTCTCTTTGAATCTTCTTTATCATGCTAAGAGGAGCAGGAAAAAGCAAAAAATTTCAGAATTGCACCTTGCAATGCGGAGAAATTACTGTTTGTGCATTTACAATATTCATTGATTTTTGCCATTGAAAAACATCATGTTATTCATATACCAGAAATGATTAAAGCTACTGACTGAATGAAAGGAGCTGGCATCTCACTCTCTTTGAATCTTCTTTATCATGCTAAGAGGAGCAGGAAAAAGCAAAAAATTTCAGAATTGCACCTTGCAATGCGGAGAAATTACTGTTTGTGCATTTACAATATTCATTGATTTTTGCCATTGAAAAACGTCCAGAAATGATTGAAGCTACTGACTGAATGAAAGGAGCTGGCATCTCACTCTCTTTGAATCTTCTTTATCATGCTAAGAGGAGCAGGAAAAAGCAAAAAATTTCAGAATTGCACCTTGCAATGCGGAGAAATTACTGTTTGTGCATTTACAATATTCATTGATTTTTGCCATTGAAAAATGTCCAGAAATGATTGAAGCTACTGACTGAATGAAAGGAGCTGGCATCTCACTCTCTTTGAATCTTCTTTATCATGCTAAGAGGAGCAGGAAAAAGCAAAAAATTTCAGAATTGCACCTTGCAATGCGGAGAAATTACTGTTTGTGCATTTACAATATTCATTGATTTTTGCCATTGAAAAACGTCCAGAAATGATTGAAGCTACTGACTGAATGAAAGGAGCTGGCATCTCACTCTCTTTGAATCTTGTTTATCATGCTAAGAGGAGCAGGAAAACGCAAAAAATTTCAGAATTGCACCTTGCAATGCGGAGAAATTACTGTTTGTGCATTTACAATATTCATTGATTTTTGCCATTGAAAAACATCATGTTATTCATATACCAGAAATGATTGAAGCTACTGACTGAATGAAAGGAGCTGGCATCTCACTCTCTTTGAATCTACTTTATCATGCTAAGAGGAGCAGGAAAAAGCAAAAAATTTCAGAATTGCACCTTGCAATGCGGAGAAATTAGTGTTTGTGCATTTACAATATTCAATGATTTTTGCCATTGAAAAACGTCCAGAAATGATTGAAGCTACTGACTGAATGAAAGGAGCTGGCATTTCACTCTCTTTGAATATTCTTTATCATGCTAAGAGGAGCAGGAAAAAGCAAAAAATTTCAGAATTGCACCTTGCAATGCGGAGAAATTACTGTTTGTGCATTTACAATATTCATTGATTTTTGCCATTGAAAAACATCATGTTATTCATATACCAGAAATGTTTGAAGCTACTGACTGAATGAAAGGAGCTGGCATCTCACTCTCTTTGAATCTTCTTTATCATGCTAAGAGGAGCAGGAAAAAGCAAAAAATTTCAGAATTGCACCTTGCAATGCGGAGAAATTACTCTTTGTGCATTTACAATATTCATTGATTTTTGCCATTGAAAAACGTCCAGAAATGATTGAAGCTACTGACTGAATGAAAGGAGCTGGCATCTCACTCTCTTTGAATCTTCTTTATCATGCTAAGAGGAGCAGGAAAAAGCAAAAAATTTCAGAATTGCACCTTGCAATGCGGAGAAATTACTGTTTGTGCATTTACAATATTCATTGATTTTTGCCATTGAAAAACGTCCAGAAATGATTGAAGCTACTGACTGAATGAAAGCAGCTGGCATCTCACTCTCTTTGAATCTTCTTTATCATGCTAAGAGGAGCAGGAAAAAGCAAAAAATTTCAGAATTGCACCTTGCAATGCGGAGAAATTACTGTTTGTGCATTTACAATATTCATTGATTTTTGCCATTGAAAAACGTCCAGAAATGATTGAAGCTACTGACTGAATGAAAGGAGCTGGCATCTCACTCTCTTTGAATCTTGTTTATCATGCTAAGAGGAGCAGGAAAACGCAAAAATTTCAGAATTTCACCTTGCAATGCGGAGAAATTACTGTTTGTGCATTTACAATATTCATTGATTTTTGCCATTGAAAAACATCATGTTATTCATATACCAGAAATGATTGAAGCTACTGACTGAATGAAAGGAGCTGGCATCTCACTCTCTTTGAATCTTCTTTATCATGCTAAGAGGAGCAGGAAAAAGCAAAAAATTTCAGAATTGCACCTTGCAATGCGGAGAAATTACTGTTTGTGCATTTACAATATTCAATGATTTTTGCCATTGAAAAACGTCCAGAAATGATTGAAGCTACTGACTGAATGAAAGGAGCTGGCATCTCACTCTCTTTGAATCTTCTTTATCATGCTAAGAGGAGCAGGAAAAAGCAAAAAATTTCAGAATTGCACCTTGCAATGCGGAGAAATTACTGTTTGTGCATTTACAATATTCATTGATTTTTGTCATTGAAAAACGTCCAGAAATGATTGAAGCTACTGACTGAATGAAAAGAGCTGGCATCTCACTCTCTTTGAATCTTGTTTATCATGCTAAGAGGAGCAGGAAAAAGCAAAAAATTTCAGAATTGCACCTTGCAATGCGGAGAAATTACTGTTTGTGCATTTACAATATTCATTGATTTTTGCCATTGAAAAACGTCCAGAAATGATTGAAGCTACTTACTGAATGAAAGGAGCTGGCATCTCACTCTCTTTGAATCTTCTTTATCATGCTAAGAGGAGCAGGAAAAAGCAAAAAATTTCAGAATTGCACCTTGCAATGCGGAGAAATTACTGTTTGTGCATTTACAATATTCATTGATTTTTGCCATTGAAAAACATCGTTATTCATATACCAGAAATGTTTGAAGCTACTGACTGAATGAAAGGAGCTGGCATCTCACTCTCTTTGAATCTTCTTTATCATGCTAAGAGGAGCAGGAAAAAGCAAAAAATTTCAGAATTGCACCTTGCAATGCGGAGAAATTACTCTTTGTGCATTTACAATATTCATTGATTTTTGCCATTGAAAAACGTCCAGAAATGATTGAAGCTACTGACTGAATGAAAGGAGCTGGCATCTCACTCTCTTTGAATCTTCTTTATCATGCTAAGAGGAGCAGGAAAAAGCAAAAAATTTCAGAATTGCACCTTGCAATGCGGAGAAATTACTGTTTGTGCATTTACAATATTCATTGATTTTTGCCATTGAAAAATGTCCAGAAATGATTGAAGCTACTGACTGAATGAAAGGATCTGGCATCTCACTCTCTTTGAATCTTCTTTATCATGCTAAGAGGAGCAGGAAAAAGCAAAAAATTTCAGAATTGCACCTTGCAATGCGGAGAAATTACTGTTTGTGCATTTATAATATTCATTGATTTTTGCCATTGAAAAACATCATGTTATTCATATACCAGAAATGTTTGAAGCTACTGACTGAATGAAAGGAGCTGGCATCTCACTCTCTTTGAATCTTCTTTATCATGCTAAGAGGAGCAGGAAAAAGCAAAAAATTTCAGAATTGCACCTTGCAATGCGGAGAAATTACTGTTTGTGCATTTACAATATTCATTGATTTTTGCCATTAAAAAACGTCCAGAAATGATTGAAGCTACTGACTGAATGAAAGGAGCTGGCATCTCACTCTCTTTGAATCTTGTTTATCATGCTAACAGGAGCAGGAAAAAGCAAAAAATTTCAGAATTGCACCTTGCAATGCGGAGAAATTACTGTTTGTGCATTTACAATATTCATTGATTTTTGCCATTGAAAAACGTCCAGAAATGATTGAAGCTACTGACTGAATGAAAGGAGCTGGCATCTCACTCTCTTTGAATCTTCTTTATCATGCTAAGAGGAGCAGGAAAAAGCAAAAAATTTCAGAATTGCACCTTGCAATGTGGAGAAATTACTGTTTGTGCATTTACAATATTCATTGATTTTTGCCATTGAAAAACATCATGTTATTCATATACCAGAAATGTTTGAAGCTACTGACTGAATGAAAGGAGCTGGCATCTCACTCTCTTTGAATCTTCTTTATCATGCTAAGAGGAGCAGGAAAAAGCAAAAAATTTCAGAATTGCACCTTGCAATGCGGAGAAATTACTGTTTGTGCATTTACAATATTCATTGATTTTTGCCATTGAAAAACGTCCAGAAATGATAGAAGCTACTGACTGAATGAAAGGAGGTGGCATCTCACTCTCTTTGAATCTTGTTTATCATGCTAAGAGGAGCAGGAAAAAGCAAAAAATTTCAGAATTGCACCTTGCAATGCGGAGAAATTACTGTTCGTGCATTTACAATATTCATTGATTTTTGCCATTGAAAAACATCATGTTATTCATATACCAGAAATGATTGAAGCTACTGACTGAATGAAAGGAGCTGGCATCTCACTCTCTTTGAATCTTCTTTATCATGCTAAGAGGAGCAGGAAAAAGCAAAAAATTTCAGAATTGCACCTTGCAATGCGGAGAAATTACTGTTTGCGCATTTACAATATTCAATGATTTTTGCCATTGAAAAACGTCCAGAAATGATTGAAGCTACTGACTGAATGAAAGGAGCTGGCATCTCACTCTCTTTGAATCTTCTTTATCATGCTAAGAGGAGCAGGAAAAAGCAAAAAATTTCAGAATTGCACCTTGCAATGCGGAGAAATTACTCTTTGTGCATTTACAATATTCATTGATTTTTGCCATTGAAAAACGTCCAGAAATGATTGAAGCTACTGACTGAATGAAAGGAGCTGGCATCTCACTCTCTTTGAATCTTCTTTATCATGCTAAGAGGAGCAGGAAAAATCAAAAAATTTCAGAATTGCACCTTGCAATGCGGAGAAATTACTGTTTGTGCATTTACAATATTCATTGATTTTTGCCATTGAAAAACGTCCAGAAATGATTGAAGCTACTGACTGAATGAAAGGAGCTGGCATCTCACTCTCTTTGAATCTTCTTTATCATGCTAAGAGGAGCAGGAAAAAGCAAAACATTTCAGAATTGCACCTTGCAATGCGGAGAAATTACTGTTTGTGCATTTACAATATTCATTGATTTTTGCCATTGAAAAACATCATGTTATTCATATACCAGAAATGTTTGAAGCTACTGACTGAATGAAAGGAGCTGGCATCTCACTCTCTTTGAATCTTCTTTATCATGCTAAGAGGAGCAGGAAAAAGCAAAAAATTTCAGAATTGCACCTTGCAATGCGGAGAAATTACTGTTTGTGCATTTACAATATTCATTGATTTTTGCCATTGAAAAACGTCCAGAAATGATTGAAGCTACTGACTGAATGAAAGGAGCTGGCATCTCACTCTCTTTGAATCTTCTTTATCATGCTAAGAGGAGCAGGAAAAAGCAAAAAATTTCAGAATTGCACCTTGCAATGCGGAGAAATTACTGTTTGTGCATTTACAATATTCATTGATTTTTGCCATTGAAAAACGTCCAGAAATGATTGAAGCTACTGACTGAATGAAAGGAGCTGCCATCTCACTCTCTTTGAATCTTCTTTATCATGCTAAGAGGAGCAGGAAAAAGCAAAAAATTTCAGAATTGCACCTTGCAATGCGGAGAAATTACTGTTTGTGCATTTACAATATTCATTGATTTTTGCCATTGAAAAATGTCCAGAAATGATTGAAGCTACTGACTGAATGAAAGGAGCTGGCATCTCACTCTCTTTGAATCTTCTTTATCATGCTAAGAGGAGCAGGAAAAAGCAAAAAATTTCAGAATTGCACCTTGCAATGCGGAGAAATTACTGTTTGTGCATTTACAATATTCATTGATTTTTGCCATTGAAAAACATCATGTTATTCATATACCAGAAATGTTTGAAGCTACTGACTGAATGAAAGGAGCTGGCATCTCACTCTCTTTGAATCTTCTTTATCATGCTAAGAGGAGCAGGAAAAAGCAAAAAATTTCAGAATTGCACCTTGCAATGCGGAGAAATTACTGTTTGTGCATTTACAATATTCATTGATTTTTGCCATTGAAAAACGTCCAGAAATGATTGAAGCTACTGACTGAATGAAAGGAGCTGGCATCTCACTCTCTTTGAATCTTGTTTATCATGCTAAGAGGAGCAGGAAAAAGCAAAAAATTTCAGAATTGCACCTTGCAATGCGGAGAAATTACTGTTTGTGCATTTACAATATTCATTGATTTTTGTCATTGAAAAACGTCCAGAAATGATTGAAGCTACTGACTGAATGAAAAGAGCTGGCATCTCACTCTCTTTGAATCTTGTTTATCATGCTAAGAGGAGCAGGAAAAAGCAAAAAATTTCAGAATTGCACCTTGCAATGCGGAGAAATTACTGTTTGTGCATTTACAATATTCATTGATTTTTGTCATTGAAAAACGTCCAGAAATGATTGAAGCTACTGACTGAATGAAAAGAGCTGGCATCTCACTCTCTTTGAATCTTGTTTATCATGCTAAGAGGAGCAGGAAAAAGCAAAAAATTTCAGAATTGCACCTTGCAATGCGGAGAAATTACTGTTTGTGCATTTACAATATTCATTGATTTTTGCCATTGAAAAACGTCCAGAAATGATTGAAGCTACTGACTGAATGAAAGGAGCTGGCATCTCACTCTCTTTGAATCTTCTTTATCATGCTAAGAGGAGCAGGAAAAAGCAAAAAATTTCAGAATTGCACCTTGCAATGCGGAGAAATTACTGTTTGTGCATTTACAATATTCATTGATTTTTGCCATTGAAAAATGTCCAGAAATGATTGAAGCTACTGACTGAATGAAAGGAGCTGGCATCTCACTCTCTTTGAATCTTCTTTATCATGCTAAGAGGAGCAGGAAAAAGCAAAAAATTTCAGAATTGCACCTTGCAATGCGGAGAAATTACTGTTTGTGCATTTACAATATTCATTGATTTTTGCCATTGAAAAACGTCCAGAAATGATTGAAGCTACTGACTGAATGAAAGGAGCTGGCATCTCACTCTCTTTGAATCTTGTTTATCATGCTAAGAGGAGCAGGAAAACGCAAAAAATTTCAGAATTGCACCTTGCAATGCGGAGAAATTACTGTTTGTGCATTTACAATATTCATTGATTTTTGCCATTGAAAAACATCATGTTATTCATATACCAGAAATGATTGAAGCTACTGACTGAATGAAAGGAGCTGGCATCTCACTCTCTTTGAATCTACTTTATCATGCTAAGAGGAGCAGGAAAAAGCAAAAAATTTCAGAATTGCACCTTGCAATGCGGAGAAATTAGTGTTTGTGCATTTACAATATTCAATGATTTTTGCCATTGAAAAACGTCCAGAAATGATTGAAGCTACTGACTGAATGAAAGGAGCTGGCATTTCACTCTCTTTGAATATTCTTTATCATGCTAAGAGGAGCAGGAAAAAGCAAAAAATTTCAGAATTGCACCTTGCAATGCGGAGAAATTACTGTTTGTGCATTTACAATATTCATTGATTTTTGCCATTGAAAAACATCATGTTATTCATATACCAGAAATGTTTGAAGCTACTGACTGAATGAAAGGAGCTGGCATCTCACTCTCTTTGAATCTTCTTTATCATGCTAAGAGGAGCAGGAAAAAGCAAAAAATTTCAGAATTGCACCTTGCAATGCGGAGAAATTACTCTTTGTGCATTTACAATATTCATTGATTTTTGCCATTGAAAAACGTCCAGAAATGATTGAAGCTACTGACTGAATGAAAGGAGCTGGCATCTCACTCTCTTTGAATCTTCTTTATCATGCTAAGAGGAGCAGGAAAAAGCAAAAAATTTCAGAATTGCACCTTGCAATGCGGAGAAATTACTGTTTGTGCATTTACAATATTCATTGATTTTTGCCATTGAAAAACGTCCAGAAATGATTGAAGCTACTGACTGAATGAAAGCAGCTGGCATCTCACTCTCTTTGAATCTTCTTTATCATGCTAAGAGGAGCAGGAAAAAGCAAAAAATTTCAGAATTGCACCTTGCAATGCGGAGAAATTACTGTTTGTGCATTTACAATATTCATTGATTTTTGCCATTGAAAAACGTCCAGAAATGATTGAAGCTACTGACTGAATGAAAGGAGCTGGCATCTCACTCTCTTTGAATCTTGTTTATCATGCTAAGAGGAGCAGGAAAACGCAAAAATTTCAGAATTTCACCTTGCAATGCGGAGAAATTACTGTTTGTGCATTTACAATATTCATTGATTTTTGCCATTGAAAAACATCATGTTATTCATATACCAGAAATGATTGAAGCTACTGACTGAATGAAAGGAGCTGGCATCTCACTCTCTTTGAATCTTCTTTATCATGCTAAGAGGAGCAGGAAAAAGCAAAAAATTTCAGAATTGCACCTTGCAATGCGGAGAAATTACTGTTTGTGCATTTACAATATTCAATGATTTTTGCCATTGAAAAACGTCCAGAAATGATTGAAGCTACTGACTGAATGAAAGGAGCTGGCATCTCACTCTCTTTGAATCTTCTTTATCATGCTAAGAGGAGCAGGAAAAAGCAAAAAATTTCAGAATTGCACCTTGCAATGCGGAGAAATTACTGTTTGTGCATTTACAATATTCATTGATTTTTGTCATTGAAAAACGTCCAGAAATGATTGAAGCTACTGACTGAATGAAAAGAGCTGGCATCTCACTCTCTTTGAATCTTGTTTATCATGCTAAGAGGAGCAGGAAAAAGCAAAAAATTTCAGAATTGCACCTTGCAATGCGGAGAAATTACTGTTTGTGCATTTACAATATTCATTGATTTTTGCCATTGAAAAACGTCCAGAAATGATTGAAGCTACTTACTGAATGAAAGGAGCTGGCATCTCACTCTCTTTGAATCTTCTTTATCATGCTAAGAGGAGCAGGAAAAAGCAAAAAATTTCAGAATTGCACCTTGCAATGCGGAGAAATTACTGTTTGTGCATTTACAATATTCATTGATTTTTGCCATTGAAAAACATCGTTATTCATATACCAGAAATGTTTGAAGCTACTGACTGAATGAAAGGAGCTGGCATCTCACTCTCTTTGAATCTTCTTTATCATGCTAAGAGGAGCAGGAAAAAGCAAAAAATTTCAGAATTGCACCTTGCAATGCGGAGAAATTACTCTTTGTGCATTTACAATATTCATTGATTTTTGCCATTGAAAAACGTCCAGAAATGATTGAAGCTACTGACTGAATGAAAGGAGCTGGCATCTCACTCTCTTTGAATCTTCTTTATCATGCTAAGAGGAGCAGGAAAAAGCAAAAAATTTCAGAATTGCACCTTGCAATGCGGAGAAATTACTGTTTGTGCATTTACAATATTCATTGATTTTTGCCATTGAAAAATGTCCAGAAATGATTGAAGCTACTGACTGAATGAAAGGATCTGGCATCTCACTCTCTTTGAATCTTCTTTATCATGCTAAGAGGAGCAGGAAAAAGCAAAAAATTTCAGAATTGCACCTTGCAATGCGGAGAAATTACTGTTTGTGCATTTATAATATTCATTGATTTTTGCCATTGAAAAACATCATGTTATTCATATACCAGAAATGTTTGAAGCTACTGACTGAATGAAAGGAGCTGGCATCTCACTCTCTTTGAATCTTCTTTATCATGCTAAGAGGAGCAGGAAAAAGCAAAAAATTTCAGAATTGCACCTTGCAATGCGGAGAAATTACTGTTTGTGCATTTACAATATTCATTGATTTTTGCCATTAAAAAACGTCCAGAAATGATTGAAGCTACTGACTGAATGAAAGGAGCTGGCATCTCACTCTCTTTGAATCTTGTTTATCATGCTAACAGGAGCAGGAAAAAGCAAAAAATTTCAGAATTGCACCTTGCAATGCGGAGAAATTACTGTTTGTGCATTTACAATATTCATTGATTTTTGCCATTGAAAAACGTCCAGAAATGATTGAAGCTACTGACTGAATGAAAGGAGCTGGCATCTCACTCTCTTTGAATCTTCTTTATCATGCTAAGAGGAGCAGGAAAAAGCAAAAAATTTCAGAATTGCACCTTGCAATGTGGAGAAATTACTGTTTGTGCATTTACAATATTCATTGATTTTTGCCATTGAAAAACATCATGTTATTCATATACCAGAAATGTTTGAAGCTACTGACTGAATGAAAGGAGCTGGCATCTCACTCTCTTTGAATCTTCTTTATCATGCTAAGAGGAGCAGGAAAAAGCAAAAAATTTCAGAATTGCACCTTGCAATGCGGAGAAATTACTGTTTGTGCATTTACAATATTCATTGATTTTTGCCATTGAAAAACGTCCAGAAATGATAGAAGCTACTGACTGAATGAAAGGAGGTGGCATCTCACTCTCTTTGAATCTTGTTTATCATGCTAAGAGGAGCAGGAAAAAGCAAAAAATTTCAGAATTGCACCTTGCAATGCGGAGAAATTACTGTTCGTGCATTTACAATATTCATTGATTTTTGCCATTGAAAAACATCATGTTATTCATATACCAGAAATGATTGAAGCTACTGACTGAATGAAAGGAGCTGGCATCTCACTCTCTTTGAATCTTCTTTATCATGCTAAGAGGAGCAGGAAAAAGCAAAAAATTTCAGAATTGCACCTTGCAATGCGGAGAAATTACTGTTTGCGCATTTACAATATTCAATGATTTTTGCCATTGAAAAACGTCCAGAAATGATTGAAGCTACTGACTGAATGAAAGGAGCTGGCATCTCACTCTCTTTGAATCTTCTTTATCATGCTAAGAGGAGCAGGAAAAAGCAAAAAATTTCAGAATTGCACCTTGCAATGCGGAGAAATTACTCTTTGTGCATTTACAATATTCATTGATTTTTGCCATTGAAAAACGTCCAGAAATGATTGAAGCTACTGACTGAATGAAAGGAGCTGGCATCTCACTCTCTTTGAATCTTCTTTATCATGCTAAGAGGAGCAGGAAAAATCAAAAAATTTCAGAATTGCACCTTGCAATGCGGAGAAATTACTGTTTGTGCATTTACAATATTCATTGATTTTTGCCATTGAAAAACGTCCAGAAATGATTGAAGCTACTGACTGAATGAAAGGAGCTGGCATCTCACTCTCTTTGAATCTTCTTTATCATGCTAAGAGGAGCAGGAAAAAGCAAAACATTTCAGAATTGCACCTTGCAATGCGGAGAAATTACTGTTTGTGCATTTACAATATTCATTGATTTTTGCCATTGAAAAACATCATGTTATTCATATACCAGAAATGTTTGAAGCTACTGACTGAATGAAAGGAGCTGGCATCTCACTCTCTTTGAATCTTCTTTATCATGCTAAGAGGAGCAGGAAAAAGCAAAAAATTTCAGAATTGCACCTTGCAATGCGGAGAAATTACTGTTTGTGCATTTACAATATTCATTGATTTTTGCCATTGAAAAACGTCCAGAAATGATTGAAGCTACTGACTGAATGAAAGGAGCTGGCATCTCACTCTCTTTGAATCTTCTTTATCATGCTAAGAGGAGCAGGAAAAAGCAAAAAATTTCAGAATTGCACCTTGCAATGCGGAGAAATTACTGTTTGTGCATTTACAATATTCATTGATTTTTGCCATTGAAAAACGTCCAGAAATGATTGAAGCTACTGACTGAATGAAAGGAGCTGCCATCTCACTCTCTTTGAATCTTCTTTATCATGCTAAGAGGAGCAGGAAAAAGCAAAAAATTTCAGAATTGCACCTTGCAATGCGGAGAAATTACTGTTTGTGCATTTACAATATTCATTGATTTTTGCCATTGAAAAATGTCCAGAAATGATTGAAGCTACTGACTGAATGAAAGGAGCTGGCATCTCACTCTCTTTGAATCTTCTTTATCATGCTAAGAGGAGCAGGAAAAAGCAAAAAATTTCAGAATTGCACCTTGCAATGCGGAGAAATTACTGTTTGTGCATTTACAATATTCATTGATTTTTGCCATTGAAAAACATCATGTTATTCATATACCAGAAATGTTTGAAGCTACTGACTGAATGAAAGGAGCTGGCATCTCACTCTCTTTGAATCTTCTTTATCATGCTAAGAGGAGCAGGAAAAAGCAAAAAATTTCAGAATTGCACCTTGCAATGCGGAGAAATTACTGTTTGTGCATTTACAATATTCATTGATTTTTGCCATTGAAAAACGTCCAGAAATGATTGAAGCTACTGACTGAATGAAAGGAGCTGGCATCTCACTCTCTTTGAATCTTGTTTATCATGCTAAGAGGAGCAGGAAAAAGCAAAAAATTTCAGAATTGCACCTTGCAATGCGGAGAAATTACTGTTTGTGCATTTACAATATTCATTGATTTTTGTCATTGAAAAACGTCCAGAAATGATTGAAGCTACTGACTGAATGAAAAGAGCTGGCATCTCACTCTCTTTGAATCTTGTTTATCATGCTAAGAGGAGCAGGAAAAAGCAAAAAATTTCAGAATTGCACCTTGCAATGCGGAGAAATTACTGTTTGTGCATTTACAATATTCATTGATTTTTGTCATTGAAAAACGTCCAGAAATGATTGAAGCTACTGACTGAATGAAAAGAGCTGGCATCTCACTCTCTTTGAATCTTGTTTATCATGCTAAGAGGAGCAGGAAAAAGCAAAAAATTTCAGAATTGCACCTTGCAATGCGGAGAAATTACTGTTTGTGCATTTACAATATTCATTGATTTTTGCCATTGAAAAACGTCCAGAAATGATTGAAGCTACTTACTGAATGAAAGGAGCTGGCATCTCACTCTCTTTGAATCTTCTTTATCATGCTAAGAGGAGCAGGAAAAAGCAAAAAATTTCAGAATTGCACCTTGCAATGCGGAGAAATTACTGTTTGTGCATTTACAATATTCATTGATTTTTGCCATTGAAAAACATCATGTTATTCATATACCAGAAATGTTTGAAGCTACTGACTGAATGAAAGGAGCTGGCATCTCACTCTCTTTGAATCTTCTTTATCATGCTAAGAGGAGCAGGAAAAAGCAAAAAATTTCAGAATTGCACCTTGCAATGCGGAGAAATTACTCTTTGTGCATTTACAATATTCATTGATTTTTGCCATTGAAAAACGTCCAGAAATGATTGAAGCTACTGACTGAATGAAAGGAGCTGGCATCTCACTCTCTTTGAATCTTCTTTATCATGCTAAGAGGAGCAGGAAAAAGCAAAAAATTTCAGAATTGCACCTTGCAATGCGGAGAAATTACTGTTTGTGCATTTACAATATTCATTGATTTTTGCCATTGAAAAATGTCCAGAAATGATTGAAGCTACTGACTGAATGAAAGGATCTGGCATCTCACTCTCTTTGAATCTTCTTTATCATGCTAAGAGGAGCAGGAAAAAGCAAAAAATTTCAGAATTGCACCTTGCAATGCGGAGAAATTACTGTTTGTGCATTTACAATATTCATTGATTTTTGCCATTGAAAAACATCATGTTATTCATATACCAGAAATGTTTGAAGCTACTGACTGAATGAAAGTAGCTGGCATCTCACTCTCTTTGAATCTTCTTTATCATGCTAAGAGGAGCAGGAAAAAGCAAAAAATTTCAGAATTGCACCTTGCAATGCGGAGAAATTACTGTTTGTGCATTTACAATATTCATTGATTTTTGCCATTGAAAAACGTCCAGAAATGATTGAAGCTACTGACTGAATGAAAGGAGCTGGCATCTCACTCTCTTTGAATCTTGTTTATCATGCTAAGAGGAGCAGGAAAAAGCAAAAAATTTCAGAATTGCACCTTGCAATGCGGAGAAATTACTGTTTGTGCATTTACAATATTCATTGATTTTTGCCATTGAAAAACGTCCAGAAATGATTGAAGCTACTTACTGAATGAAAGGAGCTGGCATCTCACTCTCTTTGAATCTTCTTTATCATGCTAAGAGGAGCAGGAAAAAGCAAAAAATTTCAGAATTGCACCTTGCAATGCGGAGAAATTACTGTTTGTGCATTTACAATATTCAATGATTTTTGCCATTGAAAAACATCATGTTATTCATATACCAGAAATGTTTGAAGCTACTGACTGAATGAAAGGAGCTGGCATCTCACTCTCTTTGAATCTTCTTTATCATGCTAAGAGGAGCAGGAAAAAGCAAAAAATTTCAGAATTGCACCTTGCAATGCGGAGAAATTACTCTTTGTGCATTTACAATATTCATTGATTTTTGCCATTGAAAAACGTCCAGAAATGATTGAAGCTACTGACTGAATGAAAGGAGCTGGCATCTCACTCTCTTTGAATCTTCTTTATCATGCTAAGAGGAGCAGGAAAAAGCAAAAAATTTCAGAATTGCACCTTGCAATGCGGAGAAATTACTGTTTGTGCATTTACAATATTCATTGATTTTTGCCATTGAAAAATGTCCAGAAATGATTGAAGCTACTGACTGAATGAAAGGATCTGGCATCTCACTCTCTTTGAATCTTCTTTATCATGCTAAGAGGAGCAGGAAAAAGCAAAAAATTTCAGAATTGCACCTTGCAATGCGGAGAAATTACTGTTTGTGCATTTACAATATTCATTGATTTTTGCCATTGAAAAACATCATGTTATTCATATACCAGAAATGTTTGAAGCTACTGACTGAATGAAAGGAGCTGGCATCTCACTCTCTTTGTATCTTCTTTATCATGCTAAGAGGAGCAGGAAAAAGCAAAAAATTTCAGAATTGCACCTTGCAATGCGGAGAAATTACTGTTTGTGCATTTACAATATTCATTGATTTTTGCCATTGAAAAACGTCCAGAAATGATTGAAGCTACTGACTGAATGAAAGGAGCTGGCATCTCACTCTCTTTGAATCTTGTTTATCATGCTAACAGGAGCAGGAAAAAGCAAAAAATTTCAGAATTGCACCTTGCAATGCGGAGAAATTACTGTTTGTGCATTTACAATATTCATTGATTTTTGCCATTGAAAAACGTCCAGAAATGATTGAAGCTACTGACTGAATGAAAGGAGCTGGCATCTCACTCTCTTTGAATCTTCTTTATCATGCTAAGAGGAGCAGGAAAAAGCAAAAAATTTCAGAATTGCACCTTGCAATGCGGAGAAATTACTGTTTGTGCATTTACAATATTCATTGATTTTTGCCATTGAAAAACATCATGTTATTCATATACCAGAAATGTTTGAAGCTACTGACTGAATGAAAGGAGCTGGCATCTCACTCTCTTTGAATCTTCTTTATCATGCTAAGAGGAGCAGGAAAAAGCAAAAAATTTCAGAATTGCACCTTGCAATGCGGAGAAATTACTGTTTGTGCATTTACAATATTCATTGATTTTTGCCATTGAAAAACGTCCAGAAATGATAGAAGCTACTGACTGAATGAAAGGAGGTGGCATCTCACTCTCTTTGAATCTTGTTTATCATGCTAAGAGGAGCAGGAAAAAGCAAAAAATTTCAGAATTGCACCTTGCAATGCGGAGAAATTACTGTTTGTGCATTTACAATATTCATTGATTTTTGCCATTGAAAAACATCATGTTATTCATATACCAGAAATGATTGAAGCTACTGACTGAATGAAAGGAGCTGGCATCTCACTCTCTTTGAATCTTCTTTATCATGCTAAGAGGAGCAGGAAAAAGCAAAAAATTTCAGAATTGCACCTTGCAATGCGGAGAAATTATTGTTTGTGCATTTACAATATTCAATGATTTTTGCCATTGAAAAACGTCCAGAAATGATTGAAGCTACTGACTGAATGAAAGGAGCTGGCATCTCACTCTCTTTGAATCTTCTTTATCATGCTAAGAGGAGCAGGAAAAAGCAAAAAATTTCAGAATTGCACCTTGCAATGCGGAGAAATTACTGTTTGTGCATTTACAATATTCATTGATTTTTGCCATTGAAAAACATCATGTTATTCATATACCAGAAATGTTTGAAGCTACTGACTGAATGAAAGGAGCTGGCATCTCACTCTCTTTGAATCTTCTTTATCATGCTAAGAGGAGCAGGAAAAAGCAAAAAATTTCAGAATTGCACCTTGCAATGCGGAGAAATTACTCTTTGTGCATTTACAATATTCATTGATTTTTGCCATTGAAAAACGTCCAGAAATGATTGAAGCTACTGACTGAATGAAAGGAGCTGGCATCTCACTCTCTTTGAATCTTCTTTATCATGCTAAGAGGAGCAGGAAAAAGCAAAAAATTTCAGAATTGCACCTTGCAATGCGGAGAAATTACTGTTTGTGCATTTACAATATTCATTGATTCTTGCCATTGAAAAACGTCCAGAAATGATTGAAGCTACTGACTGAATGAAAGGAGCTGGCATCTCACTCTCTTTGAATCTTCTTTATCATGCTAAGAGGAGCAGGAAAAAGCAAAACATTTCAGAATTGCACCTTGCAATGCGGAGAAATTACTGTTTGTGCATTTACAATATTCATTGATTTTTGCCATTGAAAAACATCATGTTATTCATATACCAGAAATGTTTGAAGCTACTGACTGAATGAAAGGAGCTGGCATCTCACTCTCTTTGAATCTTCTTTATCATGCTAAGAGGAGCAGGAAAAAGCAAAAAATTTCAGAATTGCACCTTGCAATGCGGAGAAATTACTGTTTGTGCATTTACAATATTCATTGATTTTTGCCATTGAAAAACGTCCAGAAATGATTGAAGCTACTGACTGAATGAAAGGAGCTGGCATCTCACTCTCTTTGAATCTTCTTTATCATGCTAAGAGGAGCAGGAAAAAGCAAAAAATTTCAGAATTGCACCTTGCAATGCGGA
The DNA here is from genome assembly GCF_046119375.1 of Phyllobates terribilis. Lineage (NCBI taxonomy): Eukaryota > Metazoa > Chordata > Amphibia > Anura > Dendrobatidae > Phyllobates > Phyllobates terribilis. The sequence continues at coordinate 21,759 of NW_027367368.1, read as the reverse complement.
GAAATTACTGTTTGTGCATTTACAATATTCATTGATTTTTGCCATTGAAAAACGTCCAGAAATGATTGAAGCTACTGACTGAATGAAAGGAGCTGGCATCTCACTCTCTTTGAATCTTCTTTATCATGCTAAGAGGAGCAGGAAAAAGCAAAAAATTTCAGAATTGCACCTTGCAATGCGGAGAAATTACTGTTTGTGCATTTACAATATTCATTGATTTTTGCCATTGAAAAATGTCCAGAAATGATTGAAGCTACTGACTGAATGAAAGGAGCTGGCATCTCACTCTCTTTGAATCTTCTTTATCATGCTAAGAGGAGCAGGAAAAAGCAAAAAATTTCAGAATTGCACCTTGCAATGCGGAGAAATTACTGTTTGTGCATTTACAATATTCATTGATTTTTGCCATTGAAAAACGTCCAGAAATGATTGAAGCTACTGACTGAATGAAAGGAGCTGGCATCTCACTCTCTTTGAATCTTGTTTATCATGCTAAGAGGAGCAGGAAAAAGCAAAAAATTTCAGAATTGCACCTTGCAATGCGGAGAAATTACTGTTTGTGCATTTACAATATTCATTGATTTTTGCCATTGAAAAACATCATGTTATTCATATACCAGAAATGTTTGAAGCTACTGACTGAATGAAAGGAGCTGGCATCTCACTCTCTTTGAATCTTCTTTATCATGCTAAGAGGAGCAGGAAAAAGCAAAAAATTTCAGAATTGCACCTTGCAATGCGGAGAAATTACTCTTTGTGCATTTACAATATTCATTGATTTTTGCCATTGAAAAACGTCCAGAAATGATTGAAGCTACTGACTGAATGAAAGGAGCTGGCATCTCACTCTCTTTGAATCTTCTTTATCATGCTAAGAGGAGCAGGAAAAAGCAAAAAATTTCAGAATTGCACCTTGCAATGCGGAGAAATTACTGTTTGTGCATTTACAATATTCATTGATTTTTGCCATTGAAAAATGTCCAGAAATGATTGAAGCTACTGACTGAATGAAAGGATCTGGCATCTCACTCTCTTTGAATCTTCTTTATCATGCTAAGAGGAGCAGGAAAAAGCAAAAAATTTCAGAATTGCACCTTGCAATGCGGAGAAATTACTGTTTGTGCATTTACAATATTCATTGATTTTTGCCATTGAAAAACATCATGTTATTCATATACCAGAAATGTTTGAAGCTACTGACTGAATGAAAGGAGCTTGCATCTCACTCTCTTTGAATCTTCTTTATCATGCTAAGAGGAGCAGGAAAAAGCAAAAAATTTCAGAATTGCACCTTGCAATGCGGAGAAATTACTGTTTGTGCATTTACAATATTCATTGATTTTTGCCATTGAAAAACGTCCAGAAATGATTGAAGCTACTGACTGAATGAAAGGAGCTGGCATCTCACTCTCTTTGAATCTTGTTTATCATGCTAAGAGGAGCAGGAAAAAGCAAAAAAATTCAGAATTGCACCTTGCAATGCGGAGAAATTACTGTTTGTGCATTTACAATATTCATTGATTTTTGCCATTGAAAAACGTCCAGAAATGATTGAAGCTACTTACTGAATGAAAGGAGCTGGCATCTCACTCTCTTTGAATCTTCTTTATCATGCTAAGAGGAGCAGGAAAAAGCAAAAAATTTCAGAATTGCACCTTGCAATGCGGAGAAATTACTGTTTGTGCATTTACAATATTCATTGATTTTTGCCATTGAAAAACATCATGTTATTCATATACCAGAAATGTTTGAAGCTACTGACTGAATGAAAGGAGCTGGCATCTCACTCTCTTTGAATCTTCTTTATCATGCTAAGAGGAGCAGGAAAAAGCAAAAAATTTCAGAATTGCACCTTGCAATGCGGAGAAATTACTCTTTGTGCATTTACAATATTCATTGATTTTTGCCATTGAAAAACGTCCAGAAATGATTGAAGCTACTGACTGAATGAAAGGAGCTGGCATCTCACTCTCTTTGAATCTTCTTTATCATGCTAAGAGGAGCAGGAAAAAGCAAAAAATTTCAGAATTGCACCTTGCAATGCGGAGAAATTACTGTTTGTGCATTTACAATATTCATTGATTTTTGCCATTGAAAAATGTCCAGAAATGATTGAAGCTACTGACTGAATGAAAGGATCTGGCATCTCACTCTCTTTGAATCTTCTTTATCATGCTAAGAGGAGCAGGAAAAAGCAAAAAATTTCAGAATTGCACCTTGCAATGCAGAGAAATTACTGTTTGTGCATTTACAATATTCATTGATTTTTGCCATTGAAAAACATCATGTTATTCATATACCAGAAATGTTTGAAGCTACTGACTGAATGAAAGGAGCTGGCATCTCACTCTCTTTGAATCTTCTTTATCATGCTAAGAGGAGCAGGAAAAAGCAAAAAATTTCAGAATTGCACCTTGCAATGCGGAGAAATTACTGTTTGTGCATTTACAATATTCATTGATTTTTGCCATTGAAAAACGTCCAGAAATGATTGAAGCTACTGACTGAATGAAAGGAGCTGGCATCTCACTCTCTTTGAATCTTGTTTATCATGCTAACAGGAGCAGGAAAAAGCAAAAAATTTCAGAATTGCACCTTGCAATGCGGAGAAATTACTGTTTGTGCATTTACAATATTCATTGATTTTTGCCATTGAAAAACGTCCAGAAATGATTGAAGCTACTGACTGAATGAAAGGAGCTGGCATCTCACTCTCTTTGAATCTTCTTTATCATGCTAAGAGGAGCAGGAAAAAGCAAAAAATTTCAGAATTGCACCTTGCAATGCGGAGAAATTACTGTTTGTGCATTTACAATATTCATTGATTTTTGCCATTGAAAAACATCATGTTATTCATATACCAGAAATGTTTGAAGCTACTGACTGAATGAAAGGAGCTGGCATCTCACTCTCTTTGAATCTTCTTTATCATGCTAAGAGGAGCAGGAAAAAGCAAAAAATTTCAGAATTGCACCTTGCAATGCGGAGAAATTACTGTTTGTGCATTTACAATATTCATTGATTTTTGCCATTGAAAAACGTCCAGAAATGATAGAAGCTACTGACTGAATGAAAGGAGGTGGCATCTCACTCTCTTTGAATCTTGTTTATCATGCTAAGAGGAGCAGGAAAAAGCAAAAAATTTCAGAATTGCACCTTGCAATGCGGAGAAATTACTGTTTGTGCATTTACAATATTCATTGATTTTTGCCATTGAAAAACATCATGTTATTCATATACCAGAAATGATTGAAGCTACTGACTGAATGAAAGGAGCTGGCATCTCACTCTCTTTGAATCTTCTTTATCATGCTAAGAGGAGCAGGAAAAAGCAAAAAATTTCAGAATTGCACCTTGCAATGCGGAGAAATTACTGTTTGTGCATTTACAATATTCAATGATTTTTGCCATTGAAAAACGTCCAGAAATGATTGAAGCTACTGACTGAATGAAAGGAGCTGGCATCTCACTCTCTTTGAATCTTCTTTATCATGCTAAGAGGAGCAGGAAAAAGCAAAAAATTTCAGAATTGCACCTTGCAATGCGGAGAAATTACTGTTTGTGCATTTACAATATTCATTGATTTTTGCCATTGAAAAACATCATGTTATTCATATACCTGAAATGTTTGAAGCTACTGACTGAATGAAAGGAGCTGGCATCTCACTCTCTTTGAATCTTCTTTATCATGCTAAGAGGAGCAGGAAAAAGCAAAAAATTTCAGAATTGCACCTTGCAATGCGGAGAAATTACTCTTTGTGCATTTACAATATTCATTGATTTTTGCCATTGAAAAACGTCCAGAAATGATTGAAGCTACTGACTGAATGAAAGGAGCTGGCATCTCACTCTCTTTGAATCTTCTTTATCATGCTAAGAGGAGCAGGAAAAAGCAAAAAATTTCAGAATTGCACCTTGCAATGCGGAGAAATTACTGTTTGTGCATTTACAATATTCATTGATTTTTGCCATTGAAAAACGTCCAGAAATGATTGAAGCTACTGACTGAATGAAAGGAGCTGGCATCTCACTCTCTTTGAATCTTCTTTATCATGCTAAGAGGAGCAGGAAAAAGCAAAACATTTCAGAATTGCACCTTGCAATGCGGAGAAATTACTGTTTGTGCATTTACAATATTCATTGATTTTTGCCATTGAAAAACATCATGTTATTCATATACCAGAAATGTTTGAAGCTACTGACTGAATGAAAGGAGCTGGCATCTCACTCTCTTTGAATCTTCTTTATCATGCTAAGAGGAGCAGGAAAAAGCAAAAAATTTCAGAATTGCACCTTGCAATGCGGAGAAATTACTGTTTGTGCATTTACAATATTCATTGATTTTTGCCATTGAAAAACGTCCAGAAATGATTGAAGCTACTGACTGAATGAAAGGAGCTGGCATCTCACTCTCTTTGAATCTTCTTTATCATGCTAAGAGGAGCAGGAAAAAGCAAAAAATTTCAGAATTGCACCTTGCAATGCGGAGAAATTACTCTTTGTGCATTTACAATATTCATTGATTTTTGCCATTGAAAAACGTCCAGAAATGATTGAAGCTACTGACTGAATGAAAGGAGCTGGCATCTCACTCTCTTTGAATCTTCTTTATCATGCTAAGAGGAGCAGGAAAAAGCAAAAAATTTCAGAATTGCACCTTGCAATGCGGAGAAATTACTGTTTGTGCATTTACAATATTCATTGATTTTTGCCATTGAAAAATGTCCAGAAATGATTGAAGCTACTGACTGAATGAAAGGAGCTGGCATCTCACTCTCGTTGAATCTTCTTTATCATGCTAAGAGGAGCAGGAAAAAGCAAAAAATTTCAGAATTGCACCTTGCAATGCGGAGAAATTACTGTTTGTGCATTTACAATATTCATTGATTTTTGCCATTGAAAAACATCATGTTATTCATATACCAGAAATGTTTGAAGCTACTGACTGAATGAAAGGAGCTGGCATCTCACTCTCTTTGAATCTTCTTTATCATGCTAAGAGGAGCAGGAAAAAGCAAAAAATTTCAGAATTGCACCTTGCAATGCGGAGAAATTACTGTTTGTGCATTTACAATATTCATTGATTTTTGCCATTGAAAAACGTCCAGAAATGATTGAAGCTACTGACTGAATGAAAGGAGCTGGCATCTCACTCTCTTTGAATCTTGTTTATCATGCTAAGAGGAGCAGGAAAAAGCAAAAAATTTCAGAATTGCACCTTGCATTGCGGAGAAATTACTGTTTGTGCATTTACAATATTCATTGATTTTTGTCATTGAAAAACGTCCAGAAATGATTGAAGCTACTGACTGAATGAAAAGAGCTGGCATCTCACTCTCTTTGAATCTTGTTTATCATGCTAAGAGGAGCAGGAAAAAGCAAAAAAATTCAGAATTGCACCTTGCAATGCGGAGAAATTACTGTTTGTGCATTTACAATATTCATTGATTTTTGTCATTGAAAAACGTCCAGAAATGATTGAAGCTACTGACTGAATGAAAAGAGCTGGCATCTCACTCTCTTTGAATCTTGTTTATCATGCTAAGAGGAGCAGGAAAAAGCAAAAAATTTCAGAATTGCACCTTGCAATGCGGAGAAATTACTGTTTGTGCATTTACAATATTCATTGATTTTTGCCATTGAAAAACGTCCAGAAATGATTGAAGCTACTTACTGAATGAAAGGAGCTGGCATCTCACTCTCTTTGAATCTTCTTTATCATGCTAAGAGGAGCAGGAAAAAGCAAAAAATTTCAGAATTGCACCTTGCAATGCGGAGAAATTACTGTTTGTGCATTTACAATATTCATTGATTTTTGCCATTGAAAAACATCATGTTATTCATATACCAGAAATGTTTGAAGCTACTGACTGAATGAAAGGAGCTGGCATCTCACTCTCTTTGAATCTTCTTTATCATGCTAAGAGGAGCAGGAAAAAGCAAAAAATTTCAGAATTGCACCTTGCAATGCGGAGAAATTACTCTTTGTGCATTTACAATATTCATTGATTTTTGCCATTGAAAAACGTCCAGAAATGATTGAAGCTACTGACTGAATGAAAGGAGCTGGCATCTCACTCTCTTTGAATCTTCTTTATCATGCTAAGAGGAGCAGGAAAAAGCAAAAAATTTCAGAATTGCACCTTGCAATGCGGAGAAATTACTGTTTGTGCATTTACAATATTCATTGATTTTTGCCATTGAAAAATGTCCAGAAATGATTGAAGCTACTGACTGAATGAAAGGATCTGGCATCTCACTCTCTTTGAATCTTCTTTATCATGCTAAGAGGAGCAGGAAAAAGCAAAAAATTTCAGAATTGCACCTTGCAATGCGGAGAAATTACTGTTTGTGCATTTACAATATTCATTGATTTTTGCCATTGAAAAACATCATGTTATTCATATACCAGAAATGTTTGAAGCTACTGACTGAATGAAAGGAGCTGGCATCTCACTCTCTTTGAATCTTCTTTATCATGCTAAGAGGAGCAGGAAAAAGCAAAAAATTTCAGAATTGCACCTTGCAATGCGGAGAAATTACTGTTTGTGCATTTACAATATTCATTGATTTTTGCCATTGAAAAACGTCCAGAAATGATTGAAGCTACTGACTGAATGAAAGGAGCTGGCATCTCACTCTCTTTGAATCTTGTTTATCATGCTAACAGGAGCAGGAAAAAGCAAAAAATTTCAGAATTGCACCTTGCAATGCGGAGAAATTACTGTTTGTGCATTTACAATATTCATTGATTTTTGCCATTGAAAAACGTCCAGAAATGATTGAAGCTACTGACTGAATGAAAGGAGCTGGCATCTCACTCTCTTTGAATCTTCTTTATCATGCTAAGAGGAGCAGGAAAAAGCAAAAAATTTCAGAATTGCACCTTGCAATGCAGAGAAATTACTGTTTGTGCATTTACAATATTCATTGATTTTTGCCATTGAAAAACATCATGTTATTCATATACCAGAAATGTTTGAAGCTACTGACTGAATGAAAGGAGCTGGCATCTCACTCTCTTTGAATCTTCTTTATCATGCTAAGAGGAGCAGGAAAAAGCAAAAAATTTCAGAATTGCACCTTGCAATGCGGAGAAATTACTGTTTGTGCATTTACAATATTCATTGATTTTTGCCATTGAAAAACGTCCAGAAATGATAGAAGCTACTGACTGAATGAAAGGAGGTGGCATCTCACTCTCTTTGAATCTTGTTTATCATGCTAAGAGGAGCAGGAAAAAGCAAAAAATTTCAGAATTGCACCTTGCAATGCGGAGAAATTACTGTTTGTGCATTTACAATATTCATTGATTTTTGCCATTGAAAAACATCATGTTATTCATATACCAGAAATGATTGAAGCTACTGACTGAATGAAAGGAGCTGGCATCTCACTCTCTTTGAATCTTCTTTATCATGCTAAGAGGAGCAGGAAAAAGCAAAAAATTTCAGAATTGCACCTTGCAATGCGGAGAAATTACTGTTTGTGCATTTACAATATTCAATGATTTTTGCCATTGAAAAACGTCCAGAAATGATTGAAGCTACTGACTGAATGAAAGGAGCTGGCATCTCACTCTCTTTGAATCTTCTTTATCATGCTAAGAGGAGCAGGAAAAAGCAAAAAATTTCAGAATTGCACCTTGCAATGCGGAGAAATTACTGTTTGTGCATTTACAATATTCAATGATTTTTGCCATTGAAAAACGTCCAGAAATGATTGAAGCTACTGACTGAATGAAAGGAGCTGGCATCTCACTCTCTTTGAATCTTCTTTATCATGCTAAGAGGAGCAGGAAAAAGCAAAAAATTTCAGAATTGCACCTTGCAATGCGGAGAAATTACTGTTTGTGCATTTACAATATTCATTGATTTTTGCCATTGAAAAACATCATGTTATTCATATACCAGAAATGTTTGAAGCTACTGACTGAATGAAAGGAGCTGGCATCTCACTCTCTTTGAATCTTCTTTATCATGCTAAGAGGAGCAGGAAAAAGCAAAAAATTTCAGAATTGCACCTTGCAATGCGGAGAAATTACTCTTTGTGCATTTACAATATTCATTGATTTTTGCCATTGAAAAACGTCCAGAAATGATTGAAGCTACTGACTGAATGAAAGGAGCTGGCATCTCACTCTCTTTGAATCTTCTTTATCATGCTAAGAGGGGCAGGAAAAAGCAAAAAATTTCAGAATTGCACCTTGCAATGCGGAGAAATTACTGTTTGTGCATTTACAATATTCATTGATTTTTGCCATTGAAAAACGTCCAGAAATGATTGAAGCTACTGACTGAATGAAAGGAGCTGGCATCTCACTCTCTTTGAATCTTCTTTATCATGCTAAGAGGAGCAGGAAAAAGCAAAACATTTCAGAATTGCACCTTGCAATGCGGAGAAATTACTGTTTGTGCATTTACAATATTCATTGATTTTTGCCATTGAAAAACATCATGTTATTCATATACCAGAAATGTTTGAAGCTACTGACTGAATGAAAGGAGCTGGCATCTCACTCTCTTTGAATCTTCTTTATCATGCTAAGAGGAGCAGGAAAAAGCAAAAAATTTCAGAATTGCACCTTGCAATGCGGAGAAATTACTGTTTGTGCATTTACAATATTCATTGATTTTTGCCATTGAAAAACGTCCAGAAATGATTGAAGCTACTGACTGAATGAAAGGAGCTGGCATCTCACTCTCTTTGAATCTTCTTTATCATGCTAAGAGGAGCAGGAAAAAGCAAAAAATTTCAGAATTGCACCTTGCAATGCGGAGAAATTACTGTTTGTGCATTTACAATATTCATTGATTTTTGCCATTGAAAAACGTCCAGAAATGATTGAAGCTACTGACTGAATGAAAGGAGCTGGCATCTCACTCTCTTTGAATCTTCTTTATCATGCTAAGAGGAGCAGGAAAAAGCAAAAAATTTCAGAATTGCACCTTGCAATGCGGAGAAATTACTGTTTGTGCATTTACAATATTCATTGATTTTTGCCATTGAAAAATGTCCAGAAATGATTGAAGCTACTGACTGAATGAAAGGAGCTGGCATCTCACTCTCGTTGAATCTTCTTTATCATGCTAAGAGGAGCAGGAAAAAGCAAAAAATTTCAGAATTGCACCTTGCAATGCGGAGAAATTACTGTTTGTGCATTTACAATATTCATTGATTTTTGCCATTGAAAAACATCATGTTATTCATATACCAGAAATGTTTGAAGCTACTGACTGAATGAAAGGAGCTGGCATCTCACTCTCTTTGAATCTTCTTTATCATGCTAAGAGGAGCAGGAAAAAGCAAAAAATTTCAGAATTGCACCTTGCAATGCGGAGAAATTACTGTTTGTGCATTTACAATATTCATTGATTTTTGCCATTGAAAAACGTCCAGAAATGATTGAAGCTACTGACTGAATGAAAGGAGCTGGCATCTCACTCTCTTTGAATCTTGTTTATCATGCTAAGAGGAGCAGGAAAAAGCAAAAAATTTCAGAATTGCACCTTGCATTGCGGAGAAATTACTGTTTGTGCATTTACAATATTCATTGATTTTTGTCATTGAAAAACGTCCAGAAATGATTGAAGCTACTGACTGAATGAAAAGAGCTGGCATCTCACTCTCTTTGAATCTTGTTTATCATGCTAAGAGGAGCAGGAAAAAGCAAAAAAATTCAGAATTGCACCTTGCAATGCGGAGAAATTACTGTTTGTGCATTTACAATATTCATTGATTTTTGTCATTGAAAAACGTCCAGAAATGATTGAAGCTACTGACTGAATGAAAAGAGCTGGCATCTCACTCTCTTTGAATCTTGTTTATCATGCTAAGAGGAGCAGGAAAAAGCAAAAAATTTCAGAATTGCACCTTGCAATGCGGAGAAATTACTGTTTGTGCATTTACAATATTCATTGATTTTTGCCATTGAAAAACGTCCAGAAATGATTGAAGCTACTTACTGAATGAAAGGAGCTGGCATCTCACTCTCTTTGAATCTTCTTTATCATGCTAAGAGGAGCAGGAAAAAGCAAAAAATTTCAGAATTGCACCTTGCAATGCGGAGAAATTACTGTTTGTGCATTTACAATATTCATTGATTTTTGCCATTGAAAAACATCATGTTATTCATATACCAGAAATGTTTGAAGCTACTGACTGAATGAAAGGAGCTGGCATCTCACTCTCTTTGAATCTTCTTTATCATGCTAAGAGGAGCAGGAAAAAGCAAAAAATTTCAGAATTGCACCTTGCAATGCGGAGAAATTACTCTTTGTGCATTTACAATATTCATTGATTTTTGCCATTGAAAAACGTCCAGAAATGATTGAAGCTACTGACTGAATGAAAGGAGCTGGCATCTCACTCTCTTTGAATCTTCTTTATCATGCTAAGAGGAGCAGGAAAAAGCAAAAAATTTCAGAATTGCACCTTGCAATGCGGAGAAATTACTGTTTGTGCATTTACAATATTCATTGATTTTTGCCATTGAAAAATGTCCAGAAATGATTGAAGCTACTGACTGAATGAAAGGATCTGGCATCTCACTCTCTTTGAATCTTCTTTATCATGCTAAGAGGAGCAGGAAAAAGCAAAAAATTTCAGAATTGCACCTTGCAATGCGGAGAAATTACTGTTTGTGCATTTACAATATTCATTGATTTTTGCCATTGAAAAACATCATGTTATTCATATACCAGAAATGTTTGAAGCTACTGACTGAATGAAAGGAGCTGGCATCTCACTCTCTTTGAATCTTCTTTATCATGCTAAGAGGAGCAGGAAAAAGCAAAAAATTTCAGAATTGCACCTTGCAATGCGGAGAAATTACTGTTTGTGCATTTACAATATTCATTGATTTTTGCCATTGAAAAACGTCCAGAAATGATTGAAGCTACTGACTGAATGAAAGGAGCTGGCATCTCACTCTCTTTGAATCTTGTTTATCATGCTAACAGGAGCAGGAAAAAGCAAAAAATTTCAGAATTGCACCTTGCAATGCGGAGAAATTACTGTTTGTGCATTTACAATATTCATTGATTTTTGCCATTGAAAAACGTCCAGAAATGATTGAAGCTACTGACTGAATGAAAGGAGCTGGCATCTCACTCTCTTTGAATCTTCTTTATCATGCTAAGAGGAGCAGGAAAAAGCAAAAAATTTCAGAATTGCACCTTGCAATGCAGAGAAATTACTGTTTGTGCATTTACAATATTCATTGATTTTTGCCATTGAAAAACATCATGTTATTCATATACCAGAAATGTTTGAAGCTACTGACTGAATGAAAGGAGCTGGCATCTCACTCTCTTTGAATCTTCTTTATCATGCTAAGAGGAGCAGGAAAAAGCAAAAAATTTCAGAATTGCACCTTGCAATGCGGAGAAATTACTGTTTGTGCATTTACAATATTCATTGATTTTTGCCATTGAAAAACGTCCAGAAATGATAGAAGCTACTGACTGAATGAAAGGAGGTGGCATCTCACTCTCTTTGAATCTTGTTTATCATGCTAAGAGGAGCAGGAAAAAGCAAAAAATTTCAGAATTGCACCTTGCAATGCGGAGAAATTACTGTTTGTGCATTTACAATATTCATTGATTTTTGCCATTGAAAAACATCATGTTATTCATATACCAGAAATGATTGAAGCTACTGACTGAATGAAAGGAGCTGGCATCTCACTCTCTTTGAATCTTCTTTATCATGCTAAGAGGAGCAGGAAAAAGCAAAAAATTTCAGAATTGCACCTTGCAATGCGGAGAAATTACTGTTTGTGCATTTACAATATTCAATGATTTTTGCCATTGAAAAACGTCCAGAAATGATTGAAGCTACTGACTGAATGAAAGGAGCTGGCATCTCACTCTCTTTGAATCTTCTTTATCATGCTAAGAGGAGCAGGAAAAAGCAAAAAATTTCAGAATTGCACCTTGCAATGCGGAGAAATTACTGTTTGTGCATTTACAATATTCAATGATTTTTGCCATTGAAAAACGTCCAGAAATGATTGAAGCTACTGACTGAATGAAAGGAGCTGGCATCTCACTCTCTTTGAATCTTCTTTATCATGCTAAGAGGAGCAGGAAAAAGCAAAAAATTTCAGAATTGCACCTTGCAATGCGGAGAAATTACTGTTTGTGCATTTACAATATTCATTGATTTTTGCCATTGAAAAACATCATGTTATTCATATACCAGAAATGTTTGAAGCTACTGACTGAATGAAAGGAGCTGGCATCTCACTCTCTTTGAATCTTCTTTATCATGCTAAGAGGAGCAGGAAAAAGCAAAAAATTTCAGAATTGCACCTTGCAATGCGGAGAAATTACTGTTTGTGCATTTACAATATTCATTGATTTTTGCCATTGAAAAACGTCCAGAAATGATTGAAGCTACTGACTGAATGAAAGGAGCTGGCATCTCACTCTCTTTGAATCTTCTTTATCATGCTAAGAGGAGCAGGAAAAAGCAAAAAATTTCAGAATTGCACCTTGCAATGCGGAGAAATTACTGTTTGTGCATTTACAATATTCATTGATTTTTGCCATTGAAAAACGTCCAGAAATGATTGAAGCTACTGACTGAATGAAAGGAGCTGGCATCTCACTCTCTTTGAATCTTCTTTATCATGCTAAGAGGAGCAGGAAAAAGCAAAACATTTCAGAATTGCACCTTGCAATGCGGAGAAATTACTGTTTGTGCATTTACAATATTCATTGATTTTTGCCATTGAAAAACATCATGTTATTCATATACCAGAAATGTTTGAAGCTACTGACTGAATGAAAGGAGCTGGCATCTCACTCTCTTTGAATCTTCTTTATCATGCTAAGAGGAGCAGGAAAAAGCAAAAAATTTCAGAATTGCACCTTGCAATGCGGAGAAATTACTGTTTGTGCATTTACAATATTCATTGATTTTTGCCATTGAAAAACGTCCAGAAATGATTGAAGCTACTGACTGAATGAAAGGAGCTGGCATCTCACTCTCTTTGAATCTTCTTTATCATGCTAAGAGGAGCAGGAAAAAGCAAAAAATTTCAGAATTGCACCTTGCAATGCGGAGAAATTACTGTTTGTGCATTTACAATATTCATTGATTTTTGCCATTGAAAAATGTCCAGAAATGATTGAAGCTACTGACTGAATGAAAGGAGCTGGCATCTCACTCTCTTTGAATCTTCTTTATCATGCTAAGAGGAGCAGGAAAAAGCAAAAAATTTCAGAATTGCACCTTGCAATGCGGAGAAATTACTGTTTGTGCATTTACAATATTCATTGATTTTTGCCATTGAAAAATGTCCAGAAATGATTGAAGCTACTGACTGAATGAAAGGAGCTGGCATCTCACTCTCTTTGAATCTTCTTTATCATGCTAAGAGGAGCAGGAAAAAGCAAAAAATTTCAGAATTGCACCTTGCAATGCGGAGAAATTACTGTTTGTGCATTTACAATATTCATTGATTTTTGCCATTGAAAAACATCATGTTATTCATATACCAGAAATGTTTGAAGCTACTGACTGAATGAAAGGAGCTGGCATCTCACTCTCTTTGAATCTTCTTTATCATGCTAAGAGGAGCAGGAAAAAGCAAAAAATTTCAGAATTGCACCTTGCAATGCGGAGAAATTACTGTTTGTGCATTTACAATATTCATTGATTTTTGCCATTGAAAAACGTCCAGAAATGATTGAAGCTACTGACTGAATGAAAGTAGCTGGCATCTCACTCTCTTTGAATCTTGTTTATCATGCTAAGAGGAGCAGGAAAAAGCAAAAAATTTCAGAATTGCACCTTGCAATGCGGAGAAATTACTGTTTGTGCATTTACAATATTCATTGATTTTTGTCATTGAAAAACGTCCAGAAATGATTGAAGCTACTGACTGAATGAAAAGAGCTGGCATCTCACTCTCTTTGAATCTTGTTTATCATGCTAAGAGGAGCAGGAAAAAGCAAAAAATTTCAGAATTGCACCTTGCAATGCGGAGAAATTACTGTTTGTGCATTTACAATATTCATTGATTTTTGTCATTGAAAAACGTCCAGAAATGATTGAAGCTACTGACTGAATGAAAAGAGCTGGCATCTCACTCTCTTTGAATCTTGTTTATCATGCTAAGAGGAGCAGGAAAAAGCAAAAAATTTCAGAATTGCACCTTGCAATGCGGAGAAATTACTGTTTGTGCATTTACAATATTCATTGATTTTTGCCATTGAAAAACGTCCAGAAATGATTGAAGCTACTTACTGAATGAAAGGAGCTGGCATCTCACTCTCTTTGAATCTTCTTTATCATGCTAAGAGGAGCAGGAAAAAGCAAAAAATTTCAGAATTGCACCTTGCAATGCGGAGAAATTACTGTTTGTGCATTTACAATATTCATTGATTTTTGCCATTGAAAAACATCATGTTATTCATATACCAGAAATGTTTGAAGCTACTGACTGAATGAAAGGAGCTGGCATCTCACTCTCTTTGAATCTTCTTTATCATGCTAAGAGGAGCAGGAAAAAGCAAAAAATTTCAGAATTGCACCTTGCAATGCGGAGAAATTACTCTTTGTGCATTTACAATATTCATTGATTTTTGCCATTGAAAAACGTCCAGAAATGATTGAAGCTACTGACTGAATGAAAGGAGCTGGCATCTCACTCTCTTTGAATCTTCTTTATCATGCTAAGAGGAGCAGGAAAAAGCAAAAAATTTCAGAATTGCACCTTGCAATGCGGAGAAATTACTGTTTGTGCATTTACAATATTCATTGATTTTTGCCATTGAAAAATGTCCAGAAATGATTGAAGCTACTGACTGAATGAAAGGATCTGGCATCTCACTCTCTTTGAATCTTCTTTATCATGCTAAGAGGAGCAGGAAAAAGCAAAAAATTTCAGAATTGCACCTTGCAATGCGGAGAAATTACTGTTTGTGCATTTACAATATTCATTGATTTTTGCCATTGAAAAACATCATGTTATTCATATACCAGAAATGTTTGAAGCTACTGACTGAATGAAAGGAGCTGGCATCTCACTCTCTTTGAATCTTCTTTATCATGCTAAGAGGAGCAGGAAAAAGCAAAAAATTTCAGAATTGCACCTTGCAATGCGGAGAAATTACTGTTTGTGCATTTACAATATTCATTGATTTTTGCCATTGAAAAACGTCCAGAAATGATTGAAGCTACTGACTGAATGAAAGGAGCTGGCATCTCACTCTCTTTGAATCTTGTTTATCATGCTAACAGGAGCAGGAAAAAGCAAAAAATTTCAGAATTGCACCTTGCAATGCGGAGAAATTACTGTTTGTGCATTTACAATATTCATTGATTTTTGCCATTGAAAAACGTCCAGAAATGATTGAAGCTACTGACTGAATAAAAGGAGCTGGCATCTCACTCTCTTTGAATCTTCTTTATCATGCTAAGAGGAGCAGGAAAAAGCAAAAAATTTCAGAATTGCACCTTGCAATGCGGAGAAATTACTGTTTGTGCATTTACAATATTCATTGATTTTTGCCATTGAAAAACATCATGTTATTCATATACCAGAAATGTTTGAAGCTACTGACTGAATGAAAGGAGCTGGCATCTCACTCTCTTTGAATCTTCTTTATCATGCTAAGAGGAGCAGGAAAAAGCAAAAAATTTCAGAATTGCACCTTGCAATGCGGAGAAATTACTGTTTGTGCATTTACAATATTCATTGATTTTTGCCATTGAAAAACGTCCAGAAATGATAGAAGCTACTGACTGAATGAAAGGAGGTGGCATCTCACTCTCTTTGAATCTTGTTTATCATGCTAAGAGGAGCAGGAAAAAGCAAAAAATTTCAGAATTGCACCTTGCAATGCGGAGAAATTACTGTTTGTGCATTTACAATATTCATTGATTTTTGCCATTGAAAAACATCATGTTATTCATATACCAGAAATGATTGAAGCTACTGACTGAATGAAAGGAGCTGGCATCTCACTCTCTTTGAATCTTCTTTATCATGCTAAGAGGAGCAGGAAAAAGCAAAAAATTTCAGAATTGCACCTTGCAATGCGGAGAAATTACTGTTTGTGCATTTACAATATTCAATGATTTTTGCCATTGAAAAACGTCCAGAAATGATTGAAGCTACTGACTGAATGAAAGGAGCTGGCATCTCACTCTCTTTGAATCTTCTTTATCATGCTAAGAGGAGCAGGAAAAAGCAAAAAATTTCAGAATTGCACCTTGCAATGCGGAGAAATTACTGTTTGTGCATTTACAATATTCATTGATTTTTGCCATTGAAAAACATCATGTTATTCATATACCAGAAATGTTTGAAGCTACTGACTGAATGAAAGGAGCTGGCATCTCACTCTCTTTGAATCTTCTTTATCATGCTAAGAGGAGCAGGAAAAAGCAAAAAATTTCAGAATTGCACCTTGCAATGCGGAGAAATTACTCTTTGTGCATTTACAATATTCATTGATTTTTGCCATTGAAAAACGTCCAGAAATGATTGAAGCTACTGACTGAATGAAAGGAGCTGGCATCTCACTCTCTTTGAATCTTCTTTATCATGCTAAGAGGAGCAGGAAAAAGCAAAAAATTTCAGAATTGCACCTTGCAATGCGGAGAAATTACTGTTTGTGCATTTACAATATTCATTGATTTTTGCCATTGAAAAACGTCCAGAAATGATTGAAGCTACTGACTGAATGAAAGGAGCTGGCATCTCACTCTCTTTGAATCTTCTTTATCATGCTAAGAGGAGCAGGAAAAAGCAAAAAATTTCAGAATTGCACCTTGCAATGCGGAGAAATTACTGTTTGTGCATTTACAATATTCATTGATTTTTGCCATTGAAAAACATCATGTTATTCATATACCAGAAATGTTTGAAGCTACTGACTGAATGAAAGGAGCTGGCATCTCACTCTCTTTGAATCTTCTTTATCATGCTAAGAGGAGCAGGAAAAAGCAAAAAATTTCAGAATTGCACCTTGCAATGCGGAGAAATTACTGTTTGTGCATTTACAATATTCATTGATTTTTGCCATTGAAAAACGTCCAGAAATGATTGAAGCTACTGACTGAATGAAAGGAGCTGGCATCTCACTCTCTTTGAATCTTCTTTATCATGCTAAGAGGAGCAGGAAAAAGCAAAAAATTTCAGAATTGCACCTTGCAATGCGGAGAAATTACTGTTTGTGCATTTACAATATTCATTGATTTTTGCCATTGAAAAACGTCCAGAAATGATTGAAGCTACTGACTGAATGAAAGGAGCTGGCATCTCACTCTCTTTGAATCTTCTTTATCATGCTAAGAGGAGCAGGAAAAAGCAAAAAATTTCAGAATTGCACCTTGCAATGCGGAGAAATTACTGTTTGTGCATTTACAATATTCATTGATTTTTGCCATTGAAAAATGTCCAGAAATGATTGAAGCTACTGACTGAATGAAAGGAGCTGGCATCTCACTCTCTTTGAATCTTCTTTATCATGCTAAGAGGAGCAGGAAAAAGCAAAAAATTTCAGAATTGCACCTTGCAATGCGGAGAAATTACTGTTTGTGCATTTACAATATTCATTGATTTTTGCCATTGAAAAACATCATGTTATTCATATACCAGAAATGTTTGAAGCTACTGACTGAATGAAAGGAGCTGGCATCTCACTCTCTTTGAATCTTCTTTATCATGCTAAGAGGAGTAGGAAAAAGCAAAAAATTTCAGAATTGCACCTTGCAATGCGGAGAAATTACTGTTTGTGCATTTACAATATTCATTGATTTTTGCCATTGAAAAATGTCCAGAAATGATTGAAGCTACTGACTGAATGAAAGGAGCTGGCATCTCACTCTCTTTGAATCTTCTTTATCATGCTAAGAGGAGCAGGAAAAAGCAAAAAATTTCAGAATTGCACCTTGCAATGCGGAGAAATTACTGTTTGTGCATTTACAATATTCATTGATTTTTGCCATTGAAAAACATCATGTTATTCATATACCAGAAATGTTTGAAGCTACTGACTGAATGAAAGGAGCTGGCATCTCACTCTCTTTGAATCTTCTTTATCATGCTTAGAGGAGCAGGAAAAAGCAAAAAATTTCAGAATTGCACCTTGCAATGCGGAGAAATTACTGTTTGTGCATTTACAATATTCATTGATTTTTGCCATTGAAAAACGTCCAGAAATGATTGAAGCTACTGACTGAATGAAAGGAGCTGGCATCTCACTCTCTTTGAATCTTGTTTATCATGCTAACAGGAGCAGGAAAAAGCAAAAAATTTCAGAATTGCACCTTGCAATGCGGAGAAATTACTGTTTGTGCATTTACAATATTCATTGATTTTTGCCATTGAAAAACGTCCAGAAATGATTGAAGCTACTGACTGAATAAAAGGAGCTGGCATCTCACTCTCTTTGAATCTTCTTTATCATGCTAAGAGGAGCAGGAAAAAGCAAAAAATTTCAGAATTGCACCTTGCAATGCGGAGAAATTACTGTTTGTGCATTTACAATATTCATTGATTTTTGCCATTGAAAAACATCATGTTATTCATATACCAGAAATGTTTGAAGCTACTGACTGAATGAAAGGAGCTGGCATCTCACTCTCTTTGAATCTTCTTTATCATGCTAAGAGGAGCAGGAAAAAGCAAAAAATTTCAGAATTGCACCTTGCAATGCGGAGAAATTACTGTTTGTGCATTTACAATATTCATTGATTTTTGCCATTGAAAAACATCATGTTATTCATATACCAGAAATGATTGAAGCTACTGACTGAATGAAAGGAGCTGGCATCTCACTCTCTTTGAATCTTCTTTATCATGCTAAGAGGAGCAGGAAAAAGCAAAAAATTTCAGAATTGCACCTTGCAATGCGGAGAAATTACTCTTTGTGCATTTACAATATTCATTGATTTTTGCCATTGAAAAACGTCCAGAAATGATTGAAGCTACTGACTGAATGAAAGGAGCTGGCATCTCACTCTCTTTGAATCTTCTTTATCATGCTAAGAGGAGCAGGAAAAAGCAAAAAATTTCAGAATTGCACCTTGCAATGCGGAGAAATTACTGTTTGTGCATTTACAATATTCATTGATTTTTGCCATTGAAAAACGTCCAGAAATGATTGAAGCTACTGACTGAATGAAAGGAGCTGGCATCTCACTCTCTTTGAATCTTCTTTATCATGCTAAGAGGAGCAGGAAAAAGCAAAAAATTTCAGAATTGCACCTTGCAATGCGGAGAAATTACTGTTTGTGCATTTACAATATTCATTGATTTTTGCCATTGAAAAACATCATGTTATTCATATACCAGAAATGTTTGAAGCTACTGACTGAATGAAAGGAGCTGGCATCTCACTCTCTTTGAATCTTCTTTATCATGCTAAGAGGAGCAGGAAAAGCAAAAAATTTCAGAATTGCACCTTGCAATGCGGAGAAATTACTGTTTGTGCATTTACAATATTCATTGATTTTTGCCATTGAAAAACGTCCAGAAATGATTGAAGCTACTGACTGAATGAAAGGAGCTGGCATCTCACTCTCTTTGAATCTTCTTTATCATGCTAAGAGGAGCAGGAAAAAGCAAAAAATTTCAGAATTGCACCTTGCAATGCGGAGAAATTACTGTTTGTGCATTTACAATATTCATTGATTTTTGCCATTGATCTCTCAAAAACGTCCAGAAATGATTGAAGCTACTGACTGAATGAAAGGAGCTGGCATCTCACTCTCTTTGAATCTTCTTTATCATGCTAAGAGGAGCAGGAAAAAGCAAAAAATTTCAGAATTGCACCTTGCAATGCGGAGAAATTACTGTTTGTGCATTTACAATATTCATTGATTTTTGCCATTGGTTCAATACTCAGAAATGTTTGAAGCTACTGACTGAATGAAAGGAGCTGGCATCTCACTCTCTTTGAATCTTCTTTATCATGCTAAGAGGAGCAGGAAAAAGCAAAAATTTCAGAATTGCACCTTGCAATGCGGAGAAATTACTGTTTGTGCATTTACAATATTCATTGATTTTTGCCATTGAAAAACATCATGTTATTCATATACCAGAATGTTTGAAGCTACTGACTGAATGAAAGGAGCTGGCATCTCACTCGAATCTTCTTTATCATGCTAAGAGGAGCAGGAAAAAGCAAAAAATTTCAGAATTGCACCTTGCAATGCGGAGAAATTACTGTTTGTGCATTTACAATATTCATTGATTTTTGCCATTGAAAAACGTCCAGAAATGATAGAAGCTACTGACTGAATGAAAGGAGGTGGCATCTCACTCTCTTTGAATCTTGTTTATCATGCTAAGAGGAGCAGGAAAAAGCAAAAAATTTCAGAATTGCACCTTGCAATGCGGAGAAATTACTGTTTGTGCATTTACAATATTCATTGATTTTTGCCATTGAAAAACATCATGTTATTCATATACCAGAAATGATTGAAGCTACTGACTGAATGAAAGGAGCTGGCATCTCACTCTCTTTGAATCTTCTTTATCATGCTAAGAGGAGCAGGAAAAAGCAAAAAATTTCAGAATTGCACCTTGCAATGCGGAGAAATTACTGTTTGTGCATTTACAATATTCAATGATTTTTGCCATTGAAAAACGTCCAGAAATGATTGAAGCTACTGACTGAATGAAAGGAGCTGGCATCTCACTCTCTTTGAATCTTCTTTATCATGCTAAGAGGAGCAGGAAAAAGCAAAAAATTTCAGAATTGCACCTTGCAATGCGGAGAAATTACTGTTTGTGCATTTACAATATTCATTGATTTTTGCCATTGAAAAACATCATGTTATTCATATACCAGAAATGTTTGAAGCTACTGACTGAATGAAAGGAGCTGGCATCTCACTCTCTTTGAATCTTCTTTATCATGCTAAGAGGAGCAGGAAAAAGCAAAAAATTTCAGAATTGCACCTTGCAATGCGGAGAAATTACTCTTTGTGCATTTACAATATTCATTGATTTTTGCCATTGAAAAACGTCCAGAAATGATTGAAGCTACTGACTGAATGAAAGGAGCTGGCATCTCACTCTCTTTGAATCTTCTTTATCATGCTAAGAGGAGCAGGAAAAAGCAAAAAATTTCAGAATTGCACCTTGCAATGCGGAGAAATTACTGTTTGTGCATTTACAATATTCATTGATTTTTGCCATTGAAAAACGTCCAGAAATGATTGAAGCTACTGACTGAATGAAAGGAGCTGGCATCTCACTCTCTTTGAATCTTCTTTATCATGCTAAGAGGAGCAGGAAAAAGCAAAAAATTTCAGAATTGCACCTTGCAATGCGGAGAAATTACTGTTTGTGCATTTACAATATTCATTGATTTTTGCCATTGAAAAACATCATGTTATTCATATACCAGAAATGTTTGAAGCTACTGACTGAATGAAAGGAGCTGGCATCTCACTCTCTTTGAATCTTCTTTATCATGCTAAGAGGAGCAGGAAAAAGCAAAAAATTTCAGAATTGCACCTTGCAATGCGGAGAAATTACTGTTTGTGCATTTACAATATTCATTGATTTTTGCCATTGAAAAACGTCCAGAAATGATTGAAGCTACTGACTGAATGAAAGGAGCTGGCATCTCACTCTCTTTGAATCTTCTTTATCATGCTAAGAGGAGCAGGAAAAAGCAAAAATTTCAGAATTGCACCTTGCAATGCGGAGAAATTACTGTTTGTGCATTTACAATATTCATTGATTTTTGCCATTGAAAAACATCATGTTATTCATATACCAGAAAT
>NW_027367367.1:0-58873 GCF_046119375.1 Phyllobates terribilis | reverse complement strand
CAATGGCAAAAATCAATGAATATTGTAAATGCACAAACAGTAATATCTCCACATTGCAAGGTGCAATTCTGAAATTTTTTGCTTTTTCCTGCTAATCCTAGCATGATAAAGAAGATTCAAAGAGAGTGAGATGCCAGCTCCTTTCATCAGTCAGTAGCTTCAAACATTTCTGGTATATGAAAAACATGTTTTTCAATGGCAAAAATCAATGAATATTGTAAATGCACAAACAGTAATATCTCCACATTGCAAGGTGCAATTCTGAAATTTTTAGCTTTTTCCTGCTAATCCTAGCATGATAAAGAAGATTCAAAGAGAGTGAGATGCCAGCTCCTTTCATTTCAGTCAGTAGCTTCAAACATTTCTGGACGTTTTTCAATGGCAAAAATCAATGAATATTGTAAATGCACAAACAGTAATATCTCCACATTGCACGGTGCAATTCTGAAATTTTTTGCTTTTTCCTGCTAATCCTAGCATGATAAAGAAGATTCAAAGAGAGTGAGATGCCAGCTCCTTTCATTCAGTCAGTAGCTTCAAACATTTCTGGTATATGAAAAACATGTTTTTCAATGGCAAAAATCAATGAATATTGTAAATGCACAAACAGTAATATCTCCACATTGCAAGGTGCAATTCTGAAATTTTTAGCTTTTTCCTGTTAATCCTAGCATGATAAAAAAGATTCAAAGAGAGTGAGATGCCAGCTCCTTTCATTCAGTCAGTAGCTTCAAACATTTCTGGTATATGAAAAACATGTTTTTCAATGGCAAAAATCAATGAATATTGTAAATGCACAAACAGTAATATCTCCACATTGCACGGTGCAATTCTGAAATTTTTTGCTTTTTCCTGCTAATCCTAGCATGATAAAGAAGATTCAAAGAGAGTGAGATGCCAGCTCCTTTCATTCAGTCAGTAGCTTCAAACATTTCTGGTATATGAAAAACATGTTTTTCAATGGCAAAAATCAATGAATATTGTAAATGCACAAACAGTAATATCTCCACATTGCACGGTGCAATTCTGAAATTTTTAGCTTTTTCCTGCTAATCCTAGCATGATAAAGAAGATTCAAAGAGAGTGAGATGCCAGCTCCTTTCATTCAGTCAGTAGCTTCAAACATTTCTGGTATATGAAAAACATGTTTTTCAATGGCAAAAATCAATGAATATTGTAAATGCACAAACAGTAATATCTCCACATTGCACGGTGCAATTCTGAAATTTTTGCTTTTTCCTGTTAATCCTAGCATGATAAAGAAGATTCAAAGAGAGTGAGATGCCAGCTCCTTTCATTCAGTCAGTAGCTTCAAACATTTCTGGTATATGAAAAACATGTTTTTCAATGGCAAAAATCAATGAATATTGTAAATGCACAAACAGTAATATCTCCACATTGCACGGTGCAATTCTGAAATTTTTAGCTTTTTCCTGTTAATCCTAGCATGATAAAGAAGATTCAAAGAGAGTGAGATGCCAGCTCCTTTCATTCAGTCAGTAGCTTCAAACATTTCTGGATATGACATGTTTTTCAATGGCAAAAATCAATGAATATTGTAAATGCACAAACAGTAATATCTCCACATTGCAAGGTGCAATTCTGAAATTTTTTGCTTTTTCCTGCTAATCCTAGCATGATAAAGAAGATTCAAAGAGAGTGAGATGCCAGCTCCTTTCATTCAGTCAGTAGCTTCAAACATTTCTGGTATATGAAAAACATGTTTTTCAATGGCAAAAATCAATGAATATTGTAAATGCACAAACAGTAATATCTCCACATTGCACGGTGCAATTCTGAAATTTTTAGCTTTTTCCTGTTAATCCTAGCATGATAAAGAAGATTCAAAGAGAGTGAGATGCCAGCTCCTTTCATTCAGTCAGTAGCTTCAAACATTTCTGGTATATGAAAAACATGTTTTTCAATGGCAAAAATCAATGAATATTGTAAATGCACAAACAGTAATATCTCCACATTGCAAGGTGCAATTCTGAAATTTTTAGCTTTTTCCTGTTAATCCTAGCATGATAAAGAAGATTCAAAGAGAGTGAGATGCCAGCTCCTTTCATTCAGTCAGTAGCTTCAAACATTTCTGGTATATGAAAAACATGTTTTTCAATGGCAAAAATCAATGAATATTGTAAATGCACAAACAGTAATATCTCCACATTGCAAGGTGCAATTCTGAAATTTTTAGCTTTTTCCTGCTAATCCTAGCATGATAAAGAAGATTCAAAGAGAGTGAGATGCCAGCTCCTTTCATTCAGTCAGTAGCTTCAAACATTTCTGGTATATGAAAAACATGTTTTTCAATGGCAAAAATCAATGAATATTGTAAATGCACAAACAGTAATATCTCCACATTGCACGGTGCAATTCTGAAATTTTTAGCTTTTTCCTGCTAATCCTAGCATGATAAAGAAGATTCAAAGAGAGTGAGATGCCAGCTCCTTTCATTCAGTCAGTAGCTTCAAACATTTCTGGTTATAAGAAAAAACTGTTTTTCAATGGCAAAAATCAATGAATATTGTAAATGCACAAACAGTAATATCTCCACATTGCACGGTGCAATTCTGAAATTTTTAGCTTTTTCCTGTTAATCCTAGCATGATAAAGAAGATTCAAAGAGAGTGAGATGCCAGCTCCTTTCATTCAGTCAGTAGCTTCAAACATTTCTGGTATATGAAAAACATGTTTTCAATGGCAAAAATCAATGAATATTGTAAATGCACAAACAGTAATATCTCCACATTGCAAGGTGCAATTCTGAAATTTTTTGCTTTTTCCTGTTAATCCTAGCATGATAAAGATTCAAAGAGAGTGAGATGCCAGCTCCTTTCATTCAGTCAGTAGCTTCAAACATTTCTGGTATATGAAAAACATGTTTTTCAATGGCAAAAATCAATGAATATTGTAAATGCACAAACAGTAATATCTCCACATTGCAAGGTGCAATTCTGAAATTTTTAGCTTTTTCCTGCTAATCCTAGCATGATAAAGAAGATTCAAAGAGAGTGAGATGCCAGCTCCTTTCATTCAGTCAGTAGCTTCAAACATTTCTGGTATATGAAAAACATGTTTTTCAATGGCAAAATCAATGAATATTGTAAATGCACAAACAGTAATATCTCCACATTGCAAGGTGCAATTCTGAAATTTTTTGCTTTTTCCTGCTAATCCTAGCATGATAAAGAAGATTCAAAGAGAGTGAGATGCCAGCTCCTTTCATTCAGTCAGTAGCTTCAAACATTTCTGGTATATGAAAAACATGTTTTTCAATGGCAAAAATCAATGAATATTGTAAATGCACAAACAGTAATATCTCCACATTGCACGGTGCAATTCTGAAATTTTTTGCTTTTTCCTGTTAATCCTAGCATGATAAGAAGATTCAAAGAGAGTGAGATGCCAGCTCCTTTCATTCAGTCAGTAGCTTCAAACATTTCTGGTATATGAAAAACATGTTTTTCAATGGCAAAAATCAATGAATATTGTAAATGCACAAACAGTAATATCTCCACATTGCACGGTGCAATTCTGAAATTTTTAGCTTTTTCCTGCTAATCCTAGCATGATAAAGAAGATTCAAAGAGAGTGAGATGCCAGCTCCTTTCATTCAGTCAGTAGCTTCAAACATTTCTGGTATATGAAAAACATGTTTTTCAATGGCAAAAATCAATGAATATTGTAAATGCACAAACAGTAATATCTCCACATTGCACGGTGCAATTCTGAAATTTTTTGCTTTTTCCTGTTAATCCTAGCATGATAAAGAAGATTCAAAGAGAGTGAGATGCCAGCTCCTTTCATTCAGTCAGTAGCTTCAAACATTTCTGGTATATGAAAAACATGTTTTTCAATGGCAAAAATCAATGAATATTGTAAATGCACAAACAGTAATATCTCCACATTGCACGGTGCAATTCTGAAATTTTTAGCTTTTTCCTGCTAATCCTAGCATGATAAAGAAGATTCAAAGAGAGTGAGATGCCAGCTCCTTTCATTCAGTCAGTAGCTTCAAACATTTCTGGTAAAGAAAAACATGTTTTTCAATGGCAAAAATCAATGAATATTGTAAATGCACAAACAGTAATATCTCCACATTGCAAGGTGCAATTCTGAAATTTTTAGCTTTTTCCTGCTAATCCTAGCATGATAAAGAAGATTCAAAGAGAGTGAGATGCCAGCTCCTTTCATTCAGTCAGTAGCTTCAAACATTTCTGGTATATGAAAAACATGTTTTTCAATGGCAAAAATCAATGAATATTGTAAATGCACAAACAGTAATATCTCCACATTGCAAGGTGCAATTCTGAAATTTTTAGCTTTTTCCTGCTAATCCTAGCATGATAAAGAAGATTCAAAGAGAGTGAGATGCCAGCTCCTTTCATTCAGTCAGTAGCTTCAAACATTTCTGGTATATGAAAAACATGTTTTTCAATGGCAAAAATCAATGAATATTGTAAATGCACAAACAGTAATATCTCCACATTGCACGGTGCAATTCTGAAATTTTTTGCTTTTTCCTGCTAATCCTAGCATGATAAAGAAGATTCAAAGAGAGTGAGATGCCAGCTCCTTTCATTCAGTCAGTAGCTTCAAACATTTCTGGTATATGAAAAACATGTTTTTCAATGGCAAAAATCAATGAATATTGTAAATGCACAAACAGTAATATCTCCACATTGCACGGTGCAATTCTGAAATTTTTAGCTTTTTCCTGTTAATCCTAGCATGATAAAGAAGATTCAAAGAGAGTGAGATGCCAGCTCCTTTCATTCAGTCAGTAGCTTCAAACATTTCTGGTATATGAAAAACATGTTTTTCAATGGCAAAAATCAATGAATATTGTAAATGCACAAACAGTAATATCTCCACATTGCACGGTGCAATTCTGAAATTTTTTGCTTTTTCCTGTTAATCCTAGCATGATAAAGAAGATTCAAAGAGAGTGAGATGCCAGCTCCTTTCATTCAGTCAGTAGCTTCAAACATTTCTGGTATATGAAAAACATGTTTTTCAATGGCAAAAATCAATGAATATTGTAAATGCACAAACAGTAATATCTCCACATTGCACGGTGCAATTCTGAAATTTTTTGCTTTTTCCTGCTAATCCTAGCATGATAAAGAAGATTCAAAGAGAGTGAGATGCCAGCTCCTTTCATTCAGTCAGTAGATTCAAACATTTCTGGTATATGAAAAACATGTTTTTCAATGGCAAAAATCAATGAATATTGTAAATGCACAAACAGTAATATCTCCACATTGCACGGTGCAATTCTGAAATTTTTTGCTTTTTCCTGCTAATCCTAGCATGATAAAGAAGATTCAAAGAGAGTGAGATGCCAGCTCCTTTCATTCAGTCAGTAGCTTCAAACATTTCTGGACGTTTTTCAATGGCAAAAATCAATGAATATTGTAAATGCACAAACAGTAATATCTCCACATTGCACGGTGCAATTCTGAAATTTTTAGCTTTTTCCTGCTAATCCTAGCATGATAAAGAAGATTCAAAGAGAGTGAGATGCCAGCTCCTTTCATTCAGTCAGTAGCTTCAAACATTTCTGGACGTTTTTCAATGGCAAAAATCAATGAATATTGTAAATGCACAAACAGTAATATCTCCACATTGCAAGGTGCAATTCTGAAATTTTTAGCTTTTTCCTGCTAATCCTAGCATGATAAAGAAGATTCAAAGAGAGTGAGATGCCAGCTCCTTTCATTCAGTCAGTAGCTTCAAACATTTCTGGTATATGAAAAACATGTTTTTCAATGGCAAAAATCAATGAATATTGTAAATGCACAAACAGTAATATCTCCACATTGCAAGGTGCAATTCTGAAATTTTTAGCTTTTTCCTGCTAATCCTAGCATGATAAAGAAGATTCAAAGAGAGTGAGATGCCAGCTCCTTTCATTCAGTCAGTAGCTTCAAACATTTCTGGTATATGAAAAACATGTTTTTCAATGGCAAAAATCAATGAATATTGTAAATGCACAAACAGTAATATCTCCACATTGCACGGTGCAATTCTGAAATTTTTTGCTTTTTCCTGTTAATCCTAGCATGATAAAGAAGATTCAAAGAGAGTGAGATGCCAGCTCCTTTCATTCAGTCAGTAGCTTCAAACATTTCTGGTATATGAAAAACATGTTTTTCAATGGCAAAAATCAATGAATATTGTAAATGCACAAACAGTAATATCTCCACATTGCACGGTGCAATTCTGAAATTTTTTGCTTTTTCCTGCTAATCCTAGCATGATAAAGAAGATTCAAAGAGAGTGAGATGCCAGCTCCTTTCATTCAGTCAGTAGCTTCAAACATTTCTGGTATATGAAAAACATGTTTTTCAATGGCAAAAATCAATGAATATTGTAAATGCACAAACAGTAATATCTCCACATTGCACGGTGCAATTCTGAAATTTTTTGCTTTTTCCTGCTAATCCTAGCATGATAAAGAAGATTCAAAGAGAGTGAGATGCCAGCTCCTTTCATTCAGTCAGTAGCTTCAAACATTTCTGGTATATGAAAAACATGTTTTTCAATGGCAAAAATCAATGAATATTGTAAATGCACAAACAGTAATATCTCCACATTGCACGGTGCAATTCTGAAATTTTTTGCTTTTTCCTGTTAATCCTAGCATGATAAAGAAGATTCAAAGAGAGTGAGATGCCAGCTCCTTTCATTCAGTCAGTAGCTTCAAACATTTCTGGTATATGAAAAACATGTTTTTCAATGGCAAAAATCAATGAATATTGTAAATGCACAAACAGTAATATCTCCACATTGCACGGTGCAATTCTGAAATTTTTAGCTTTTTCCTGTTAATCCTAGCATGATAAAGAAGATTCAAAGAGAGTGAGATGCCAGCTCCTTTCATTCAGTCAGTAGCTTCAAACATTTCTGGTATATGAAAAACATGTTTTTCAATGGCAAAAATCAATGAATATTGTAAATGCACAAACAGTAATATCTCCACATTGCACGGTGCAATTCTGAAATTTTTTGCTTTTTCCTGCTAATCCTAGCATGATAAAGAAGATTCAAAGAGAGTGAGATGCCAGCTCCTTTCATTCAGTCAGTAGCTTCAAACATTTCTGGTATATGAAAAACATGTTTTTCAATGGCAAAAAATCAATGAATATTGTAAATGCACAAACAGTAATGTCTCCACATTGCACGGTGCAATTCTGAAATTTTTTGCTTTTTCCTGCTAATCCTAGCATGATAAAGAAGATTCAAAGAGAGTGAGATGCCAGCTCCTTTCATTCAGTCAGTAGCTTCAAACATTTCTGGACGTTTTTCAATGGCAAAAATCAATGAATATTGTAAATGCACAAACAGTAATATCTCCACATTGCACGGTGCAATTCTGAAATTTTTAGCTTTTTCCTGTTAATCCTAGCATGATAAAGAAGATTCAAAGAGAGTGAGATGCCAGCTCCTTTCATTCAGTCAGTAGCTTCAAACATTTCTGGTATATGAAAAACATGTTTTTCAATGGCAAAAATCAATGAATATTGTAAATGCACAAACAGTAATATCTCCACATTGCACGGTGCAATTCTGAAATTTTTTGCTTTTTCCTGTTAATCCTAGCATGATAAAGAAGATTCAAAGAGAGTGAGATGCCAGCTCCTTTCATTCAGTCAGTAGCTTCAAACATTTCTGGTATATGAAAAACATGTTTTTCAATGGCAAAAATCAATGAATATTGTAAATGCACAAACAGTAATATCTCCACATTGCACGGTGCAATTCTGAAATTTTTAGCTTTTTCCTGTTAATCCTAGCATGATAAAGAAGATTCAAAGAGAGTGAGATGCCAGCTCCTTTCATTCAGTCAGTAGCTTGAAACATTTCTGGTATATGAAAAACATGTTTTTCAATGGCAAAAATCAATGAATATTGTAAATGCACAAACAGTAATATCTCCACATTGCAAGGTGCAATTCTGAAATTTTTAGCTTTTTCCTGCTAATCCTAGCATGATAAAGAAGATTCAAAGAGAGTGAGATGCCAGCTCCTTTCATTCAGTCAGTAGCTTCAAACATTTCTGGACGTTTTTCAATGGCAAAAATCAATGAATATTGTAAATGCACAAACGGTAATATCTCCACATTGCACGGTGCAATTCTGAAATTTTTAGCTTTTTCCTGTTAATCCTAGCATGATAAAGAAGATTCAAAGAGAGTGAGATGCCAGCTCCTTTCATTCAGTCAGTAGCTTCAAACATTTCTGGTATATGAAAAACATGTTTTTCAATGGCAAAAATCAATGAATATTGTAAATGCACAAACAGTAATATCTCCACATTGCACGGTGCAATTCTGAAATTTTTAGCTTTTTCCTGTTAATCCTAGCATGATAAAGAAGATTCAAAGAGAGTGAGATGCCAGCTCCTTTCATTCAGTCAGTAGCTTCAAACATTTCTGGACGTTTTTCAATGGCAAAAATCAATGAATATTGTAAATGCACAAACAGTAATATCTCCACATTGCAAGGTGCAATTCTGAAATTTTTAGCTTTTTCCTGCTAATCCTAGCATGATAAAGAAGATTCAAAGAGAGTGAGATGCCAGCTCCTTTCATTCAGTCAGTAGCTTCAAACATTTCTGGTATATGAAAAACATGTTTTTCAATGGCAAATATGAATGAATATTGTAAATGCACAAACAGTAATATCTCCACATTGCAAGGTGCAATTCTGAAATTTTTTGCTTTTTCCTGTTAATCCTAGCATGATAAAGAAGATTCAAAGAGAGTGAGATGCCAGCTCCTTTCATTCAGTCAGTAGCTTCAAACATTTCTGGTATATGAAAAACATGTTTTTCAATGGCAAAAATCAATGAATATTGTAAATGCACAAACAGTAATATCTCCACATTGCACGGTGCAATTCTGAAATTTTTAGCTTTTTCCTGTTAATCCTAGCATGATAAAGAAGATTCAAAGAGAGTGAGATGCCAGCTCCTTTCATTCAGTCAGTAGCTTCAAACATTTCTGGTATATGAAAAACATGTTTTTCAATGGCAAAAATCAATGAATATTGTAAATGCACAAACAGTAATATCTCCACATTGCACGGTGCAATTCTGAAATTTTTAGCTTTTTCCTGCTAATCCTAGCATGATAAAGAAGATTCAAAGAGAGTGAGATGCCAGCTCCTTTCATTCAGTCAGTAGCTTCAAACATTTCTGGTATATGAAAAACATGTTTTTCAATGGCAAAAATCAATGAATATTGTAAATGCACAAACAGTAATATCTCCACATTGCAAGGTGCAATTCTGAAATTTTTAGCTTTTTCCTGTTAATCCTAGCATGATAAAGAAGATTCAAAGAGAGTGAGATGCCAGCTCCTTTCATTCAGTCAGTAGCTTCAAACATTTCTGGACGTTTTTCAATGGCAAAAATCAATGAATATTGTAAATGCACAAACAGTAATATCTCCACATTGCAAGGTGCAATTCTGAAATTTTTAGCTTTTTCCTGCTAATCCTAGCATGATAAAGAAGATTCAAAGAGAGTGAGATGCCAGCTCCTTTCATTCAGTCAGTAGCTTCAAACATTTCTGGTATATGAAAAACATGTTTTTCAATGGCAAAAATCAATGAATATTGTAAATGCACAAACAGTAATATCTCCACATTGCACGGTGCAATTCTGAAATTTTTTGCTTTTTCCTGCTAATCCTAGCATGATAAAGAAGATTCAAAGAGAGTGAGATGCCAGCTCCTTTCATTCAGTCAGTAGCTTCAAACATTTCTGGTATATGAAAAACATGTTTTTCAATGGCAAAAATCAATGAATATTGTAAATGCACAAACAGTAATATCTCCACATTGCACGGTGCAATTCTGAAATTTTTAGCTTTTTCCTGTTAATCCTAGCATGATAAAGAAGATTCAAAGAGAGTGAGATGCCAGCTCCTTTCATTCAGTCAGTAGCTTCAAACATTTCTGGTATATGAAAAACATGTTTTTCAATGGCAAAAATCAATGAATATTGTAAATGCACAAACAGTAATATCTCCACATTGCACGGTGCAATTCTGAAATTTTTAGCTTTTTCCTGCTAATCCTAGCATGATAAAGAAGATTCAAAGAGAGTGAGATGCCAGCTCCTTTCATTCAGTCAGTAGCTTCAAACATTTCTGGTATATGAAAAACATGTTTTTCAATGGCAAAAATCAATGAATATTGTAAATGCACAAACAGTAATATCTCCACATTGCACGGTGCAATTCTGAAATTTTTAGCTTTTTCCTGTTAATCCTAGCATGATAAAGAAGATTCAAAGAGAGTGAGATGCCAGCTCCTTTCATTCAGTCAGTAGCTTCAAACATTTCTGGTATATGAAAAACATGTTTTTCAATGGCAAAAATCAATGAATATTGTAAATGCACAAACAGTAATATCTCCACATTGCAAGGTGCAATTCTGAAATTTTTTGCTTTTTCCTGCTAATCCTAGCATGATAAAGAAGATTCAAAGAGAGTGAGATGCCAGCTCCTTTCATTCAGTCAGTAGCTTCAAACATTTCTGGTATATGAAAAACATGTTTTTCAATGGCAAAAATCAATGAATATTGTAAATGCACAAACAGTAATATCTCCACATTGCAAGGTGCAATTCTGAAATTTTTAGCTTTTTCCTGTTAATCCTAGCATGATAAAGAAGATTCAAAGAGAGTGAGATGCCAGCTCCTTTCATTCAGTCAGTAGCTTCAAACATTTCTGGTATATGAAAAACATGTTTTTCAATGGCAAAAATCAATGAATATTGTAAATGCACAAACAGTAATATCTCCACATTGCACGGTGCAATTCTGAAATTTTTACCTTTTTCCTGCTAATCCTAGCATGATAAAGAAGATTCAAAGAGAGTGAGATGCCAGCTCCTTTCATTCAGTCAGTAGCTTCAAACATTTCTGGTATATGAAAAACATGTTTTTCAATGGCAAAAATCAATGAATATTGTAAATGCACAAACAGTAATATCTCCACATTGCACGGTGCAATTCTGAAATTTTTTGCTTTTTCCTGCTAATCCTAGCATGATAAAGAAGATTCAAAGAGAGTGAGATGCCAGCTCCTTTCATTCAGTCAGTAGCTTCAAACATTTCTGGTATATGAAAAACATGTTTTTCAATGGCAAAAATCAATGAATATTGTAAATGCACAAACAGTAATATCTCCACATTGCACGGTGCAATTCTGAAATTTTTTGCTTTTTCCTGTTAATCCTAGCATGATAAAGAAGATTCAAAGAGAGTGAGATGCCAGCTCCTTTCATTCAGTCAGTAGCTTCAAACATTTCTGGTATATGAAAAACATGTTTTTCAATGGCAAAAATCAATGAATATTGTAAATGCACAAACAGTAATATCTCCACATTGCACGGTGCAATTCTGAAATTTTTAGCTTTTTCCTGTTAATCCTAGCATGATAAAGAAGATTCAAAGAGAGTGAGATGCCAGCTCCTTTCATTCAGTCAGTAGCTTCAAACATTTCTGGTATATGAAAAACATGTTTTTCAATGGCAAAAATCAATGAATATTGTAAATGCACAAACAGTAATATCTCCACATTGCACGGTGCAATTCTGAAATTTTTTGCTTTTTCCTGCTAATCCTAGCATGATAAAGAAGATTCAAAGAGAGTGAGATGCCAGCTCCTTTCATTCAGTCAGTAGCTTCAAACATTTCTGGTATATGAAAAACATGTTTTTCAATGGCAAAAAATCAATGAATATTGTAAATGCACAAACAGTAATATCTCCACATTGCACGGTGCAATTCTGAAATTTTTTGCTTTTTCCTGCTAATCCTAGCATGATAAAGAAGATTCAAAGAGAGTGAGATGCCAGCTCCTTTCATTCAGTCAGTAGCTTCAAACATTTCTGGACGTTTTTCAATGGCAAAAATCAATGAATATTGTAAATGCACAAACAGTAATATCTCCACATTGCACGGTGCAATTCTGAAATTTTTAGCTTTTTCCTGTTAATCCTAGCATGATAAAGAAGATTCAAAGAGAGTGAGATGCCAGCTCCTTTCATTCAGTCAGTAGCTTCAAACATTTCTGGTATATGAAAAACATGTTTTTCAATGGCAAAAATCAATGAATATTGTAAATGCACAAACAGTAATATCTCCACATTGCACGGTGCAATTCTGAAATTTTTTGCTTTTTCCTGTTAATCCTAGCATGATAAAGAAGATTCAAAGAGAGTGAGATGCCAGCTCCTTTCATTCAGTCAGTAGCTTCAAACATTTCTGGTATATGAAAAACATGTTTTTCAATGGCAAAAATCAATGAATATTGTAAATGCACAAA
Organism: Phyllobates terribilis; assembly: GCF_046119375.1. Taxonomy (NCBI): domain Eukaryota; kingdom Metazoa; phylum Chordata; class Amphibia; order Anura; family Dendrobatidae; genus Phyllobates; species Phyllobates terribilis. The sequence goes on along the minus strand of NW_027367367.1, from coordinate 46,526 downwards.
CAGTAATATCTCCACATTGCACGGTGCAATTCTGAAATTTTTAGCTTTTTCCTGTTAATCCTAGCATGATAAAGAAGATTCAAAGAGAGTGAGATGCCAGCTCCTTTCATTCAGTCAGTAGCTTGAAACATTTCTGGTATATGAAAAACATGTTTTTCAATGGCAAAAATCAATGAATATTGTAAATGCACAAACAGTAATATCTCCACATTGCAAGGTGCAATTCTGAAATTTTTAGCTTTTTCCTGCTAATCCTAGCATGATAAAGAAGATTCAAAGAGAGTGAGATGCCAGCTCCTTTCATTCAGTCAGTAGCTTCAAACATTTCTGGACGTTTTTCAATGGCAAAAATCAATGAATATTGTAAATGCACAAACGGTAATATCTCCACATTGCACGGTGCAATTCTGAAATTTTTAGCTTTTTCCTGTTAATCCTAGCATGATAAAGAAGATTCAAAGAGAGTGAGATGCCAGCTCCTTTCATTCAGTCAGTAGCTTCAAACATTTCTGGTATATGAAAAACATGTTTTTCAATGGCAAAAATCAATGAATATTGTAAATGCACAAACAGTAATATCTCCACATTGCACGGTGCAATTCTGAAATTTTTAGCTTTTTCCTGTTAATCCTAGCATGATAAAGAAGATTCAAAGAGAGTGAGATGCCAGCTCCTTTCATTCAGTCAGTAGCTTCAAACATTTCTGGACGTTTTTCAATGGCAAAAATCAATGAATATTGTAAATGCACAAACAGTAATATCTCCACATTGCAAGGTGCAATTCTGAAATTTTTAGCTTTTTCCTGCTAATCCTAGCATGATAAAGAAGATTCAAAGAGAGTGAGATGCCAGCTCCTTTCATTCAGTCAGTAGCTTCAAACATTTCTGGTATATGAAAAACATGTTTTTCAATGGCAAATATCAATGAATATTGTAAATGCACAAACAGTAATATCTCCACATTGCAAGGTGCAATTCTGAAATTTTTTGCTTTTTCCTGTTAATCCTAGCATGATAAAGAAGATTCAAAGAGAGTGAGATGCCAGCTCCTTTCATTCAGTCAGTAGCTTCAAACATTTCTGGTATATGAAAAACATGTTTTTCAATGGCAAAAATCAATGAATATTGTAAATGCACAAACAGTAATATCTCCACATTGCACGGTGCAATTCTGAAATTTTTAGCTTTTTCCTGTTAATCCTAGCATGATAAAGAAGATTCAAAGAGAGTGAGATGCCAGCTCCTTTCATTCAGTCAGTAGCTTCAAACATTTCTGGTATATGAAAAACATGTTTTTCAATGGCAAAAATCAATGAATATTGTAAATGCACAAACAGTAATATCTCCACATTGCACGGTGCAATTCTGAAATTTTTAGCTTTTTCCTGCTAATCCTAGCATGATAAAGAAGATTCAAAGAGAGTGAGATGCCAGCTCCTTTCATTCAGTCAGTAGCTTCAAACATTTCTGGTATATGAAAAACATGTTTTTCAATGGCAAAAATCAATGAATATTGTAAATGCACAAACAGTAATATCTCCACATTGCAAGGTGCAATTCTGAAATTTTTAGCTTTTTCCTGTTAATCCTAGCATGATAAAGAAGATTCAAAGAGAGTGAGATGCCAGCTCCTTTCATTCAGTCAGTAGCTTCAAACATTTCTGGACGTTTTTCAATGGCAAAAATCAATGAATATTGTAAATGCACAAACAGTAATATCTCCACATTGCAAGGTGCAATTCTGAAATTTTTAGCTTTTTCCTGCTAATCCTAGCATGATAAAGAAGATTCAAAGAGAGTGAGATGCCAGCTCCTTTCATTCAGTCAGTAGCTTCAAACATTTCTGGTATATGAAAAACATGTTTTTCAATGGCAAAAATCAATGAATATTGTAAATGCACAAACAGTAATATCTCCACATTGCACGGTGCAATTCTGAAATTTTTTGCTTTTTCCTGCTAATCCTAGCATGATAAAGAAGATTCAAAGAGAGTGAGATGCCAGCTCCTTTCATTCAGTCAGTAGCTTCAAACATTTCTGGTATATGAAAAACATGTTTTTCAATGGCAAAAATCAATGAATATTGTAAATGCACAAACAGTAATATCTCCACATTGCACGGTGCAATTCTGAAATTTTTAGCTTTTTCCTGTTAATCCTAGCATGATAAAGAAGATTCAAAGAGAGTGAGATGCCAGCTCCTTTCATTCAGTCAGTAGCTTCAAACATTTCTGGTATATGAAAAACATGTTTTTCAATGGCAAAAATCAATGAATATTGTAAATGCACAAACAGTAATATCTCCACATTGCACGGTGCAATTCTGAAATTTTTAGCTTTTTCCTGCTAATCCTAGCATGATAAAGAAGATTCAAAGAGAGTGAGATGCCAGCTACTTTCATTCAGTCAGTAGCTTCAAACATTTCTGGTATATGAAAAACATGTTTTTCAATGGCAAAAATCAATGAATATTGTAAATGCACAAACAGTAATATCTCCACATTGCACGGTGCAATTCTGAAATTTTTTGCTTTTTCCTGTTAATCCTAGCATGATAAAGAAGATTCAAAGAGAGTGAGATGCCAGCTCCTTTCATTCAGTCAGTAGCTTCAAACATTTCTGGTATATGAAAAACATGTTTTTCAATGGCAAAAATCAATGAATATTGTAAATGCACAAACAGTAATATCTCCACATTGCAGGGTGCAATTCTGAAATTTTTAGCTTTTTCCTGCTAATCCTAGCATGATAAAGAAGATTCAAAGAGAGTGAGATGCCAGCTCCTTTCATTCAGTCAGTAGCTTCAAACATTTCTGGACGTTTTTCAATGGCAAAAATCAATGAATATTGTAAATGCACAAACGGTAATATCTCCACATTGCACGGTGCAATTCTGAAATTTTTAGCTTTTTCCTGTTAATCCTAGCATGATAAAGAAGATTCAAAGAGAGTGAGATGCCAGCTCCTTTCATTCAGTCAGTAGCTTCAAACATTTCTGGTATATGAAAAACATGTTTTTCAATGGCAAAAATCAATGAATATTGTAAATGCACAAACAGTAATATCTCCACATTGCACGGTGCAATTCTGAAATTTTTAGCTTTTTCCTGTTAATCCTAGCATGATAAAGAAGATTCAAAGAGAGTGAGATGCCAGCTCCTTTCATTCAGTCAGTAGCTTCAAACATTTCTGGACGTTTTTCAATGGCAAAAATCAATGAATATTGTAAATGCACAAACAGTAATATCTCCACATTGCAAGGTGCAATTCTGAAATTTTTAGCTTTTTCCTGCTAATCCTAGCATGATAAAGAAGATTCAAAGAGAGTGAGATGCCAGCTCCTTTCATTCAGTCAGTAGCTTCAAACATTTCTGGTATATGAAAAACATGTTTTTCAATGGCAAATATCAATGAATATTGTAAATGCACAAACAGTAATATCTCCACATTGCAAGGTGCAATTCTGAAATTTTTTGCTTTTTCCTGTTAATCCTAGCATGATAAAGAAGATTCAAAGAGAGTGAGATGCCAGCTCCTTTCATTCAGTCAGTAGCTTCAAACATTTCTGGTATATGAAAAACATGTTTTTCAATGGCAAAAATCAATGAATATTGTAAATGCACAAACAGTAATATCTCCACATTGCACGGTGCAATTCTGAAATTTTTAGCTTTTTCCTGTTAATCCTAGCATGATAAAGAAGATTCAAAGAGAGTGAGATGCCAGCTCCTTTCATTCAGTCAGTAGCTTCAAACATTTCTGGTATATGAAAAACATGTTTTTCAATGGCAAAAATCAATGAATATTGTAAATGCACAAACAGTAATATCTCCACATTGCACGGTGCAATTCTGAAATTTTTAGCTTTTTCCTGCTAATCCTAGCATGATAAAGAAGATTCAAAGAGAGTGAGATGCCAGCTCCTTTCATTCAGTCAGTAGCTTCAAACATTTCTGGACGTTTTTCAATGGCAAAAATCAATGAATATTGTAAATGCACAAACGGTAATATCTCCACATTGCACGGTGCAATTCTGAAATTTTTAGCTTTTTCCTGTTAATCCTAGCATGATAAAGAAGATTCAAAGAGAGTGAGATGCCAGCTCCTTTCATTCAGTCAGTAGCTTCAAACATTTCTGGTATATGAAAAACATGTTTTTCAATGGCAAAAATCAATGAATATTGTAAATGCACAAACAGTAATATCTCCACATTGCACGGTGCAATTCTGAAATTTTTAGCTTTTTCCTGTTAATCCTAGCATGATAAAGAAGATTCAAAGAGAGTGAGATGCCAGCTCCTTTCATTCAGTCAGTAGCTTCAAACATTTCTGGACGTTTTTCAATGGCAAAAATCAATGAATATTGTAAATGCACAAACAGTAATATCTCCACATTGCAAGGTGCAATTCTGAAATTTTTAGCTTTTTCCTGCTAATCCTAGCATGATAAAGAAGATTCAAAGAGAGTGAGATGCCAGCTCCTTTCATTCAGTCAGTAGCTTCAAACATTTCTGGTATATGAAAAACATGTTTTTCAATGGCAAATATCAATGAATATTGTAAATGCACAAACAGTAATATCTCCACATTGCAAGGTGCAATTCTGAAATTTTTTGCTTTTTCCTGTTAATCCTAGCATGATAAAGAAGATTCAAAGAGAGTGAGATGCCAGCTCCTTTCATTCAGTCAGTAGCTTCAAACATTTCTGGTATATGAAAAACATGTTTTTCAATGGCAAAAATCAATGAATATTGTAAATGCACAAACAGTAATATCTCCACATTGCACGGTGCAATTCTGAAATTTTTAGCTTTTTCCTGTTAATCCTAGCATGATAAAGAAGATTCAAAGAGAGTGAGATGCCAGCTCCTTTCATTCAGTCAGTAGCTTCAAACATTTCTGGTATATGAAAAACATGTTTTTCAATGGCAAAAATCAATGAATATTGTAAATGCACAAACAGTAATATCTCCACATTGCACGGTGCAATTCTGAAATTTTTAGCTTTTTCCTGCTAATCCTAGCATGATAAAGAAGATTCAAAGAGAGTGAGATGCCAGCTCCTTTCATTCAGTCAGTAGCTTCAAACATTTCTGGTATATGAAAAACATGTTTTTCAATGGCAAAAATCAATGAATATTGTAAATGCACAAACAGTAATATCTCCACATTGCAAGGTGCAATTCTGAAATTTTTAGCTTTTTCCTGTTAATCCTAGCATGATAAAGAAGATTCAAAGAGAGTGAGATGCCAGCTCCTTTCATTCAGTCAGTAGCTTCAAACATTTCTGGACGTTTTTCAATGGCAAAAATCAATGAATATTGTAAATGCACAAACAGTAATATCTCCACATTGCAAGGTGCAATTCTGAAATTTTTAGCTTTTTCCTGCTAATCCTAGCATGATAAAGAAGATTCAAAGAGAGTGAGATGCCAGCTCCTTTCATTCAGTCAGTAGCTTCAAACATTTCTGGTATATGAAAAACATGTTTTTCAATGGCAAAAATCAATGAATATTGTAAATGCACAAACAGTAATATCTCCACATTGCACGGTGCAATTCTGAAATTTTTTGCTTTTTCCTGCTAATCCTAGCATGATAAAGAAGATTCAAAGAGAGTGAGATGCCAGCTCCTTTCATTCAGTCAGTAGCTTCAAACATTTCTGGTATATGAAAAACATGTTTTTCAATGGCAAAAATCAATGAATATTGTAAATGCACAAACAGTAATATCTCCACATTGCACGGTGCAATTCTGAAATTTTTAGCTTTTTCCTGTTAATCCTAGCATGATAAAGAAGATTCAAAGAGAGTGAGATGCCAGCTCCTTTCATTCAGTCAGTAGCTTCAAACATTTCTGGTATATGAAAAACATGTTTTTCAATGGCAAAAATCAATGAATATTGTAAATGCACAAACAGTAATATCTCCACATTGCACGGTGCAATTCTGAAATTTTTAGCTTTTTCCTGCTAATCCTAGCATGATAAAGAAGATTCAAAGAGAGTGAGATGCCAGCTACTTTCATTCAGTCAGTAGCTTCAAACATTTCTGGTATATGAAAAACATGTTTTTCAATGGCAAAAATCAATGAATATTGTAAATGCACAAACAGTAATATCTCCACATTGCACGGTGCAATTCTGAAATTTTTTGCTTTTTCCTGTTAATCCTAGCATGATAAAGAAGATTCAAAGAGAGTGAGATGCCAGCTCCTTTCATTCAGTCAGTAGCTTCAAACATTTCTGGTATATGAAAAACATGTTTTTCAATGGCAAAAATCAATGAATATTGTAAATGCACAAACAGTAATATCTCCACATTGCAGGGTGCAATTCTGAAATTTTTAGCTTTTTCCTGCTAATCCTAGCATGATAAAGAAGATTCAAAGAGAGTGAGATGCCAGCTCCTTTCATTCAGTCAGTAGCTTCAAACATTTCTGGACGTTTTTCAATGGCAAAAATCAATGAATATTGTAAATGCACAAACGGTAATATCTCCACATTGCACGGTGCAATTCTGAAATTTTTAGCTTTTTCCTGTTAATCCTAGCATGATAAAGAAGATTCAAAGAGAGTGAGATGCCAGCTCCTTTCATTCAGTCAGTAGCTTCAAACATTTCTGGTATATGAAAAACATGTTTTTCAATGGCAAAAATCAATGAATATTGTAAATGCACAAACAGTAATATCTCCACATTGCACGGTGCAATTCTGAAATTTTTAGCTTTTTCCTGTTAATCCTAGCATGATAAAGAAGATTCAAAGAGAGTGAGATGCCAGCTCCTTTCATTCAGTCAGTAGCTTCAAACATTTCTGGACGTTTTTCAATGGCAAAAATCAATGAATATTGTAAATGCACAAACAGTAATATCTCCACATTGCAAGGTGCAATTCTGAAATTTTTAGCTTTTTCCTGCTAATCCTAGCATGATAAAGAAGATTCAAAGAGAGTGAGATGCCAGCTCCTTTCATTCAGTCAGTAGCTTCAAACATTTCTGGTATATGAAAAACATGTTTTTCAATGGCAAATATCAATGAATATTGTAAATGCACAAACAGTAATATCTCCACATTGCAAGGTGCAATTCTGAAATTTTTTGCTTTTTCCTGTTAATCCTAGCATGATAAAGAAGATTCAAAGAGAGTGAGATGCCAGCTCCTTTCATTCAGTCAGTAGCTTCAAACATTTCTGGTATATGAAAAACATGTTTTTCAATGGCAAAAATCAATGAATATTGTAAATGCACAAACAGTAATATCTCCACATTGCACGGTGCAATTCTGAAATTTTTAGCTTTTTCCTGTTAATCCTAGCATGATAAAGAAGATTCAAAGAGAGTGAGATGCCAGCTCCTTTCATTCAGTCAGTAGCTTCAAACATTTCTGGTATATGAAAAACATGTTTTTCAATGGCAAAAATCAATGAATATTGTAAATGCACAAACAGTAATATCTCCACATTGCACGGTGCAATTCTGAAATTTTTAGCTTTTTCCTGCTAATCCTAGCATGATAAAGAAGATTCAAAGAGAGTGAGATGCCAGCTCCTTTCATTCAGTCAGTAGCTTCAAACATTTCTGGTATATGAAAAACATGTTTTTCAATGGCAAAAATCAATGAATATTGTAAATGCACAAACAGTAATATCTCCACATTGCAAGGTGCAATTCTGAAATTTTTAGCTTTTTCCTGTTAATCCTAGCATGATAAAGAAGATTCAAAGAGAGTGAGATGCCAGCTCCTTTCATTCAGTCAGTAGCTTCAAACATTTCTGGACGTTTTTCAATGGCAAAAATCAATGAATATTGTAAATGCACAAACAGTAATATCTCCACATTGCAAGGTGCAATTCTGAAATTTTTAGCTTTTTCCTGCTAATCCTAGCATGATAAAGAAGATTCAAAGAGAGTGAGATGCCAGCTCCTTTCATTCAGTCAGTAGCTTCAAACATTTCTGGTATATGAAAAACATGTTTTTCAATGGCAAAAATCAATGAATATTGTAAATGCACAAACAGTAATATCTCCACATTGCACGGTGCAATTCTGAAATTTTTTGCTTTTTCCTGCTAATCCTAGCATGATAAAGAAGATTCAAAGAGAGTGAGATGCCAGCTCCTTTCATTCAGTCAGTAGCTTCAAACATTTCTGGTATATGAAAAACATGTTTTTCAATGGCAAAAATCAATGAATATTGTAAATGCACAAACAGTAATATCTCCACATTGCACGGTGCAATTCTGAAATTTTTAGCTTTTTCCTGTTAATCCTAGCATGATAAAGAAGATTCAAAGAGAGTGAGATGCCAGCTCCTTTCATTCAGTCAGTAGCTTCAAACATTTCTGGTATATGAAAAACATGTTTTTCAATGGCAAAAATCAATGAATATTGTAAATGCACAAACAGTAATATCTCCACATTGCACGGTGCAATTCTGAAATTTTTAGCTTTTTCCTGCTAATCCTAGCATGATAAAGAAGATTCAAAGAGAGTGAGATGCCAGCTCCTTTCATTCAGTCAGTAGCTTCAAACATTTCTGGTATATGAAAAACATGTTTTTGAATGGCAAAAATCAATGAATATTGTAAATGCACAAACAGTAATATCTCCACATTGCACGGTGCAATTCTGAAATTTTTAGCTTTTTCCTGTTAATCCTAGCATGATAAAGAAGATTCAAAGAGAGTGAGATGCCAGCTCCTTTCATTCAGTCAGTAGCTTCAAACATTTCTGGTATATGAAAAACATGTTTTTCAATGGCAAAAATCAATGAATATTGTAAATGCACAAACAGTAATATCTCCACATTGCAAGGTGCAATTCTGAAATTTTTTGCATTTTCCTGCTAATCCTAGCATGATAAAGAAGATTCAAAGAGAGTGAGATGCCAGCTCCTTTCATTCAGTCAGTAGCTTCAAACATTTCTGGTATATGAAAAACATGTTTTTCAATGGCAAAAATCAATGAATATTGTAAATGCACAAACAGTAATATCTCCACATTGCAAGGTGCAATTCTGAAATTTTTAGCTTTTTCCTGTTAATCCTAGCATGATAAAGAAGATTCAAAGAGAGTGAGATGCCAGCTCCTTTCATTCAGTCAGTAGCTTCAAACATTTCTGGTATATGAAAAACATGTTTTTCAATGGCAAAAATCAATGAATATTGTAAATGCACAAACAGTAATATCTCCACATTGCACGGTGCAATTCTGAAATTTTTACCTTTTTCCTGCTAATCCTAGCATGATAAAGAAGATTCAAAGAGAGTGAGATGCCAGCTCCTTTCATTCAGTCAGTAGCTTCAAACATTTCTGGACGTTTTTCAATGGCAAAAATCAATGAATATTGTAAATGCACAAACAGTAATATCTCCACATTGCAAGGTGCAATTCTGAAATTTTTAGCTTTTTCCTGTTAATCCTAGCATGATAAAGAAGATTCAAAGAGAGTGAGATGCCAGCTCCTTTCATTCAGTCAGTAGCTTCAAACATTTCTGGTATATGAAAAACATGTTTTTCAATGGCAAAAATCAATGAATATTGTAAATGCACAAACAGTAATATCTCCACATTGCACGGTGCAATTCTGAAATTTTTTGCTTTTTCCTGCTAATCCTAGCATGATAAAGAAGATTCAAAGAGAGTGAGATGCCAGCTCCTTTCATTCAGTCAGTAGCTTCAAACATTTCTGGTATATGAAAAACATGTTTTTCAATGGCAAAAATCAATGAATATTGTAAATGCACAAACAGTAATATCTCCACATTGCAAGGTGCAATTCTGAAATTTTTTGCTTTTTCCTGCTAATCCTAGCATGATAAAGAAGATTCAAAGAGAGTGAGATGCCAGCTCCTTTCATTCAGTCAGTAGCTTCAAACATTTCTGGTATATGAAAAACATGTTTTTCAATGGCAAAAATCAATGAATATTGTAAATGTACAAACAGTAATATCTCCACATTGCAAGGTGCAATTCTGAAATTTTTAGCTTTTTCCTGTTAATCCTAGCATGATAAAGAAGATTCAAAGAGAGTGAGATGCCAGCTCCTTTCATTCAGTCAGTAGCTTCAAACATTTCTGGTATATGAAAAACATGTTTTTCAATGGCAAAAATCAATGAATATTGTAAATGCACAAACAGTAATATCTCCACATTGCAAGGTGCAATTCTGAAATTTTTAGCTTTTTCCTGTTAATCCTAGCATGATAAAGAAGATTCAAAGAGAGTGAGATGCCAGCTCCTTTCATTCAGTCAGTAGCTTCAAACATTTCTGGTATATGAAAAACATGTTTTTCAATGGCAAAAATCAATGAATATTGTAAATGCACAAACAGTAATATCTCCACATTGCAAGGTGCAATTCTGAAATTTTTAGCTTTTTCCTGTTAATCCTAGCATGATAAAGAAGATTCAAAGAGAGTGAGATGCCAGCTCCTTTCATTCAGTCAGTAGCTTCAAACATTTCTGGACGTTTTTCAATGGCAAAAATCAATGAATATTGTAAATGCACAAACAGTAATATCTCCACATTGCACGGTGCAATTCTGAAATTTTTAGCTTTTTCCTGTTAATCCTAGCATGATAAAGAAGATTCAAAGAGAGTGAGATGCCAGCTCCTTTCATTCAGTCAGTAGCTTCAAACATTTCTGGTATATGAAAAACATGTTTTTCAATGGCAAAAATCAATGAATATTGTAAATGCACAAACAGTAATATCTCCACATTGCACGGTGCAATTCTGAAATTTTTTGCTTTTTCCTGCTAATCCTAGCATGATAAAGAAGATTCAAAGAGAGTGAGATGCCAGCTCCTTTCATTCAGTCAGTAGCTTCAAACATTTCTGGACGTTTTTCAATGGCAAAAATCAATGAATATTGTAAATGCACAAACAGTAATATCTCCACATTGCACGGTGCAATTCTGAAATTTTTTGCTTTTTCCTGCTAATCCTAGCATGATAAAGAAGATTCAAAGAGAGTGAGATGCCAGCTCCTTTCATTCAGTCAGTAGCTTCAAACATTTCTGGTATATGAAAAACATGTTTTTCAATGGCAAAAATCAATGAATATTGTAAATGCACAAACAGTAATATCTCCACATTGCACGGTGCAATTCTGAAATTTTTTGCTTTTTCCTGCTAATCCTAGCATGATAAAGAAGATTCAAAGAGAGTGAGATGCCAGCTCCTTTCATTCAGTCAGTAGCTTCAAACATTTCTGGTATATGAAAAACATGTTTTTCAATGGCAAAAATCAATGAATATTGTAAATGCACAAACAGTAATATCTCCACATTGCACGGTGCAATTCTGAAATTTTTAGCTTTTTCCTGCTAATCCTAGCATGATAAAGAAGATTCAAAGAGAGTGAGATGCCAGCTACTTTCATTCAGTCAGTAGCTTCAAACATTTCTGGTATATGAAAAACATGTTTTTCAATGGCAAAAATCAATGAATATTGTAAATGCACAAACAGTAATATCTCCACATTGCACGGTGCAATTCTGAAATTTTTTGCTTTTTCCTGTTAATCCTAGCATGATAAAGAAGATTCAAAGAGAGTGAGATGCCAGCTCCTTTCATTCAGTCAGTAGCTTCAAACATTTCTGGTATATGAAAAACATGTTTTTCAATGGCAAAAATCAATGAATATTGTAAATGCACAAACAGTAATATCTCCACATTGCACGGTGCAATTCTGAAATTTTTTGCTTTTTCCTGCTAATCCTAGCATGATAAGGAAGATTCAAAGAGAGTGAGATGCCAGCTCCTTTCATTCAGTCAGTAGCTTCAAACATTTCTGGACGTTTTTCAATGGCAAAAATCAATGAATATTGTAAATGCACAAACAGTAATATCTCCACATTGCAAGGTGCAATTCTGAAATTTTTAGCTTTTTCCTGTTAATCCTAGCATGATAAAGAAGATTCAAAGAGAGTGAGATGCCAGCTCCTTTCATTCAGTCAGTAGCTTCAAACATTTCTGGTATATGAAAAACATGTTTTTCAATGGCAAAAATCAATGAATATTGTAAATGCACAAACAGTAATATCTCCACATTGCACGGTGCAATTCTGAAATTTTTTGCTTTTTCCTGCTAATCCTAGCATGATAAAGAAGATTCAAAGAGAGTGAGATGCCAGCTCCTTTCATTCAGTCAGTAGCTTCAAACATTTCTGGTATATGAAAAACATGTTTTTCAATGGCAAAAATCAATGAATATTGTAAATGCACAAACAGTAATATCTCCACATTGCAAGGTGCAATTCTGAAATTTTTAGCTTTTTCCTGTTAATCCTAGCATGATAAAGAAGATTCAAAGAGAGTGAGATGCCAGCTCCTTTCATTCAGTCAGTAGCTTCAAACATTTCTGGACGTTTTTCAATGGCAAAAATCAATGAATATTGTAAATGCACAAACAGTAATATCTCCACATTGCAAGGTGCAATTCTGAAATTTTTAGCTTTTTCCTGTTAATCCTAGCATGATAAAGAAGATTCAAAGAGAGTGAGATGCCAGCTCCTTTCATTCAGTCAGTAGCTTCAAACATTTCTGGTATATGAAAAACATGTTTTTCAATGGCAAAAATCAATGAATATTGTAAATGCACAAACAGTAATATCTCCACATTGCAAGGTGCAATTCTGAAATTTTTAGCTTTTTCCTGCTAATCCTAGCATGATAAAGAAGATTCAAAGAGAGTGAGATGCCAGCTCCTTTCATTCAGTCAGTAGCTTCAAACATTTCTGGTATATGAAAAACATGTTTTTCAATGGCAAAAATCAATGAATATTGTAAATGCACAAACAGTAATATCTCCACATTGCACGGTGCAATTCTGAAATTTTTAGCTTTTTCCTGTTAATCCTAGCATGATAAAGAAGATTCAAAGAGAGTGAGATGCCAGCTCCTTTCATTCAGTCAGTAGCTTCAAACATTTCTGGTATATGAAAAACATGTTTTTCAATGGCAAAAATCAATGAATATTGTAAATGCACAAACAGTAATATCTCCACATTGCAAGGTGCAATTCTGAAATTTTTAGCTTTTTCCTGTTAATCCTAGCATGATAAAGAAGATTCAAAGAGAGTGAGATGCCAGCTCCTTTCATTCAGTCAGTAGCTTCAAACATTTCTGGTATATGAAAAACATGTTTTTCAATGGCAAAAATCAATGAATATTGTAAATGCACAAACAGTAATATCTCCACATTGCACGGTGCAATTCTGAAATTTTTAGCTTTTTCCTGTTAATCCTAGCATGATAAAGAAGATTCAAAGAGAGTGAGATGCCAGCTCCTTTCATTCAGTCAGTAGCTTCAAACATTTCTGGTATATGAAAAACATGTTTTTCAATGGCAAAAATCAATGAATATTGTAAATGCACAAACAGTAATATCTCCACATTGCACGGTGCAATTCTGAAATTTTTAGCTTTTTCCTGTTAATCCTAGCATGATAAAGAAGATTCAAAGAGAGTGAGATGCCAGCTCCTTTCATTCAGTCAGTAGCTTCAAACATTTCTGGACGTTTTTCAATGGCAAAAATCAATGAATATTGTAAATGCACAAACAGTAATATCTCCACATTGCACGGTGCAATTCTGAAATTTTTAGCTTTTTCCTGCTAATCCTAGCATGATAAAGAAGATTCAAAGAGAGTGAGATGCCAGCTCCTTTCATTCAGTCAGTAGCTTCAAACATTTCTGGTATATGAAAAACATGTTTTTCAATGGCAAAAATCAATGAATATTGTAAATGCACAAACTAATATCTCCACATTGCACGGTGCAACTCTGAAATTTTTTGCTTTTTCCTGCTAATCCTAGCATGATAAAGAAGATTCAAAGAGAGTGAGATGCCAGCTCCTTTCATTCAGTCAGTAGCTTCAAACATTTCTGGACGTTTTTCAATGGCAAAAATCAATGAATATTGTAAATGCACAAACAGTAATATCTCCACATTGCACGGTGCAATTCTGAAATTTTTTGCTTTTTCCTGCTAATCCTAGCATGATAAAGAAGATTCAAAGAGAGTGAGATGCCAGCTCCTTTCATTCAGTCAGTAGCTTCAAACATTTCTGGACGTTTTTCAATGGCAAAAATCAATGAATATTGTAAATGCACAAACAGTAATATCTCCACATTGCACGGTGCAATTCTGAAATTTTTTGCTTTTTCCTGTTAATCCTAGCATGATAAAGAAGATTCAAAGAGAGTGAGATGCCAGCTCCTTTCATTCAGTCAGTAGCTTCAAACATTTCTGGTATATGAAAAACATGTTTTTCAATGGCAAAAATCAATGAATATTGTAAATGCACAAACAGTAATATCTCCACATTGCACGGTGCAATTCTGAAATTTTTAGCTTTTTCCTGTTAATCCTAGAATGATAAAGAAGATTCAAAGAGAGTGAGATGCCAGCTCCTTTCATTCAGTCAGTAGCTTCAAACATTTCTGGTATATGAAAAACATGTTTTTCAATGGCAAAAATCAATGAATATTGTAAATGCACAAACAGTAATATCTCCACATTGCAAGGTGCAATTCTGAAATTTTTTGCTTTTTCCTGCTAATCCTAGCATGATAAAGAAGATTCAAAGAGAGTGAGATGCCAGCTCCTTTCATTCAGTCAGTAGCTTCAAACATTTCTGGTATATGAAAAACATGTTTTTCAATGGCAAAAATCAATGAATATTGTAAATGCACAAACAGTAATATCTCCACATTGCACGGTGCAATTCTGAAATTTTTAGCTTTTTCCTGTTAATCCTAGCATGATAAAGAAGATTCAAAGAGAGTGAGATGCCAGCTCCTTTCATTCAGTCAGTAGCTTCAAACATTTCTGGACGTTTTTCAATGGCAAAAATCAATGAATATTGTAAATGCACAAACAGTAATATCTCCACATTGCACGGTGCAATTCTGAAATTTTTTGCTTTTTCCTGTTAATCCTAGCATGATAAAGAAGATTCAAAGAGAGTGAGATGCCAGCTCCTTTCATTCAGTCAGTAGCTTCAAACATTTCTGGTATATGAAAAACATGTTTTTCAATGGCAAAAATCAATGAATATTGTAAATGCACAAACAGTAATATCTCCACATTGCACGGTGCAATTCTGAAATTTTTAGCTTTTTCCTGTTAATCCTAGCATGATAAAGAAGATTCAAAGAGAGTGAGATGCCAGCTCCTTTCATTCAGTCAGTAGCTTCAAACATTTCTGGTATATGAAAAACATGTTTTTCAATGGCAAAAATCAATGAATATTGTAAATGCACAAACAGTAATATCTCCACATTGCACGGTGCAATTCTGAAATTTTTAGCTTTTTCCTGTTAATCCTAGCATGATAAAGAAGATTCAAAGAGAGTGAGATGCCAGCTCCTTTCATTCAGTCAGTAGCTTCAAACATTTCTGGACGTTTTTCAATGGCAAAAATCAATGAATATTGTAAATGCACAAACAGTAATATCTCCACATTGCACGGTGCAATTCTGAAATTTTTTGCTTTTTCCTGCTAATCCTAGCATGATAAAGAAGATTCAAAGAGAGTGAGATGCCAGCTCCTTTCATTCAGTCAGTAGCTTCAAACATTTCTGGACGTTTTTCAATGGCAAAAATCAATGAATATTGTAAATGCACAAACAGTAATATCTCCACATTGCAAGGTGCAATTCTGAAATTTTTTGCTTTTTCCTGCTAATCCTAGCATGATAAAGAAGATTCAAAGAGAGTGAGATGCCAGCTCCTTTCATTCAGTCAGTAGCTTCAAACATTTCTGGACGTTTTTCAATGGCAAAAATCAATGAATATTGTAAATGCACAAACAGTAATATCTCCACATTGCACGGTGCAATTCTGAAATTTTTAGCTTTTTCCTGTTAATCCTAGCATGATAAAGAAGATTCAAAGAGAGTGAGATGCCAGCTCCTTTCATTCAGTCAGTAGCTTCAAACATTTCTGGTATATGAAAAACATGTTTTTCAATGGCAAAAATCAATGAATATTGTAAATGCACAAACAGTAATATCTCCACATTGCACGGTGCAATTCTGAAATTTTTAGCTTTTTCCTGTTAATCCTAGCATGATAAAGAAGATTCAAAGAGAGTGAGATGCCAGCTCCTTTCATTCAGTCAGTAGCTTCAAACATTTCTGGTATATGAAAAACATGTTTTTCAATGGCAAAAATCAATGAATATTGTAAATGCACAAACAGTAATATCTCCACATTGCAAGGTGCAATTCTGAAATTTTTTGCTTTTTCCTGCTAATCCTAGCATGATAAAGAAGATTCAAAGAGAGTGAGATGCCAGCTCCTTTCATTCAGTCAGTAGCTTCAAACATTTCTGGTATATGAAAAACATGTTTTTCAATGGCAAAAATCAATGAATATTGTAAATGCACAAACAGTAATATCTCCACATTGCACGGTGCAATTCTGAAATTTTTAGCTTTTTCCTGTTAATCCTAGCATGATAAAGAAGATTCAAAGAGAGTGAGATGCCAGCTCCTTTCATTCAGTCAGTAGCTTCAAACATTTCTGGACGTTTTTCAATGGCAAAAATCAATGAATATTGTAAATGCACAAACAGTAATATCTCCACATTGCACGGTGCAATTCTGAAATTTTTTGCTTTTTCCTGTTAATCCTAGCATGATAAAGAAGATTCAAAGAGAGTGAGATGCCAGCTCCTTTCATTCAGTCAGTAGCTTCAAACATTTCTGGTATATGAAAAACATGTTTTTCAATGGCAAAAATCAATGAATATTGTAAATGCACAAACAGTAATATCTCCACATTGCACGGTGCAATTCTGAAATTTTTAGCTTTTTCCTGTTAATCCTAGCATGATAAAGAAGATTCAAAGAGAGTGAGATGCCAGCTCCTTTCATTCAGTCAGTAGCTTCAAACATTTCTGGTATATGAAAAACGTTTTTCAATGGCAAAAATCAATGAATATTGTAAATGCACAAACAGTAATATCTCCACATTGCACGGTGCAATTCTGAAATTTTTTGCTTTTTCCTGTTAATCCTAGCATGATAAAGAAGATTCAAAGAGAGTGAGATGCCAGCTCCTTTCATTCAGTCAGTAGCTTCAAACATTTCTGGACGTTTTTCAATGGCAAAAATCAATGAATATTGTAAATGCACAAACAGTAATATCTCCACATTGCACGGTGCAATTCTGAAATTTTTAGCTTTTTCCTGCTAATCCTAGCATGATAAAGAAGATTCAAAGAGAGTGAGATGCCAGCTCCTTTCATTCAGTCAGTAGCTTCAAACATTTCTGGTATATGAAAAACATGTTTTTCAATGGCAAAAATCAATGAATATTGTAAATGCACAAACAGTAATATCTCCACATTGCAAGGTGCAATTCTGAAATTTTTAGCTTTTTCCTGCTAATCCTAGCATGATAAAGAAGATTCAAAGAGAGTGAGATGCCAGCTCCTTTCATTCAGTCAGTAGCTTCAAACATTTCTGGTATATGAAAAACATGTTTTTCAATGGCAAAAATCAATGAATATTGTAAATGCACAAACAGTAATATCTCCACATTGCACGGTGCAATTCTGAAATTTTTTGCTTTTTCCTGTTAATCCTAGCATGATAAAGAAGATTCAAAGAGAGTGAGATGCCAGCTCCTTTCATTCAGTCAGTAGCTTCAAACATTTCTGGACGTTTTTCAATGGCAAAAATCAATGAATATTGTAAATGCACAAACAGTAATATCTCCACATTGCAAGGTGCAATTCTGAAATTTTTTGCTTTTTCCTGCTAATCCTAGCATGATAAAGAAGATTCAAAGAGAGTGAGATGCCAGCTCCTTTCATTCAGTCAGTAGCTTCAAACATTTCTGGACGTTTTTCAATGGCAAAAATCAATGAATATTGTAAATGCACAAACAGTAATATCTCCACATTGCACGGTGCAATTCTGAAATTTTTAGCTTTTTCCTGTTAATCCTAGCATGATAAAGAAGATTCAAAGAGAGTGAGATGCCAGCTCCTTTCATTCAGTCAGTAGCTTCAAACATTTCTGGTATATGAAAAACATGTTTTTCAATGGCAAAAATCAATGAATATTGTAAATGCACAAACAGTAATATCTCCACATTGCACGGTGCAATTCTGAAATTTTTAGCTTTTTCCTGTTAATCCTAGCATGATAAAGAAGATTCAAAGAGAGTGAGATGCCAGCTCCTTTCATTCAGTCAGTAGCTTCAAACATTTCTGGTATATGAAAAACATGTTTTTCAATGGCAAAAATCAATGAATATTGTAAATGCACAAACAGTAATATCTCCACATTGCAAGGTGCAATTCTGAAATTTTTTGCTTTTTCCTGCTAATCCTAGCATGATAAAGAAGATTCAAAGAGAGTGAGATGCCAGCTCCTTTCATTCAGTCAGTAGCTTCAAACATTTCTGGTATATGAAAAACATGTTTTTCAATGGCAAAAATCAATGAATATTGTAAATGCACAAACAGTAATATCTCCACATTGCACGGTGCAATTCTGAAATTTTTAGCTTTTTCCTGTTAATCCTAGCATGATAAAGAAGATTCAAAGAGAGTGAGATGCCAGCTCCTTTCATTCAGTCAGTAGCTTCAAACATTTCTGGACGTTTTTCAATGGCAAAAATCAATGAATATTGTAAATGCACAAACAGTAATATCTCCACATTGCACGGTGCAATTCTGAAATTTTTTGCTTTTTCCTGTTAATCCTAGCATGATAAAGAAGATTCAAAGAGAGTGAGATGCCAGCTCCTTTCATTCAGTCAGTAGCTTCAAACATTTCTGGTATATGAAAAACATGTTTTTCAATGGCAAAAATCAATGAATATTGTAAATGCACAAACAGTAATATCTCCACATTGCACGGTGCAATTCTGAAATTTTTAGCTTTTTCCTGTTAATCCTAGCATGATAAAGAAGATTCAAAGAGAGTGAGATGCCAGCTCCTTTCATTCAGTCAGTAGCTTCAAACATTTCTGGTATATGAAAAACATGTTTTTCAATGGCAAAAATCAATGAATATTGTAAATGCACAAACAGTAATATCTCCACATTGCACGGTGCAATTCTGAAATTTTTTGCTTTTTCCTGTTAATCCTAGCATGATAAAGAAGATTCAAAGAGAGTGAGATGCCAGCTCCTTTCATTCAGTCAGTAGCTTCAAACATTTCTGGACGTTTTTCAATGGCAAAAATCAATGAATATTGTAAATGCACAAACAGTAATATCTCCACATTGCACGGTGCAATTCTGAAATTTTTAGCTTTTTCCTGCTAATCCTAGCATGATAAAGAAGATTCAAAGAGAGTGAGATGCCAGCTCCTTTCATTCAGTCAGTAGCTTCAAACATTTCTGGTATATGAAAAACATGTTTTTCAATGGCAAAAATCAATGAATATTGTAAATGCACAAACAGTAATATCTCCACATTGCAAGGTGCAATTCTGAAATTTTTAGCTTTTTCCTGCTAATCCTAGCATGATAAAGAAGATTCAAAGAGAGTGAGATGCCAGCTCCTTTCATTCAGTCAGTAGCTTCAAACATTTCTGGTATATGAAAAACATGTTTTTCAATGGCAAAAATCAATGAATATTGTAAATGCACAAACAGTAATATCTCCACATTGCACGGTGCAATTCTGAAATTTTTTGCTTTTTCCTGTTAATCCTAGCATGATAAAGAAGATTCAAAGAGAGTGAGATGCCAGCTCCTTTCATTCAGTCAGTAGCTTCAAACATTTCTGGTATATGAAAAACATGTTTTTCAATGGCAAAAATCAATGAATATTGTAAATGCACAAACAGTAATATCTCCACATTGCACGGTGCAATTCTGAAATTTTTTGCTTTTTCCTGCTAATCCTAGCATGATAAAGAAGATTCAAAGAGAGAGAGATGCCAGCTCCTTTCATTCAGTCAGTAGCTTCAAACATTTCTGGTATATGAAAAACATGTTTTTCAATGGCAAAAATCAATGAATATTGTAAATGCACAAACAGTAATATCTCCACATTGCAAGGTGCAATTCTGAAATTTTTAGCTTTTTCCTGTTAATCCTAGCATGATAAAGAAGATTCAAAGAGAGTGAGATGCCAGCTCCTTTCATTCAGTCAGTAGCTTCAAACATTTCTGGACGTTTTTCAATGGCAAAAATCAATGAATATTGTAAATGCACAAACAGTAATATCTCCACATTGCAAGGTGCAATTCTGAAATTTTTAGCTTTTTCCTGTTAATCCTAGCATGATAAAGAAGATTCAAAGAGAGTGAGATGCCAGCTCCTTTCATTCAGTCAGTAGCTTCAAACATTTCTGGTATATGAAAAACATGTTTTTCAATGGCAAAAATCAATGAATATTGTAAATGCACAAACAGTAATATCTCCACATTGCAAGGTGCAATTCTGAAATTTTTAGCTTTTTCCTGCTAATCCTAGCATGATAAAGAAGATTCAAAGAGAGTGAGATGCCAGCTCCTTTCATTCAGTCAGTAGCTTCAAACATTTCTGGTATATGAAAAACATGTTTTTCAATTTCAAAAATCAATGAATATTGTAAATGCACAAACAGTAATATCTCCACATTGCACGGTGCAATTCTGAAATTTTTAGCTTTTTCCTGTTAATCCTAGCATGATAAAGAAGATTCAAAGAGAGTGAGATGCCAGCTCCTTTCATTCAGTCAGTAGCTTCAAACATTTCTGGTATATGAAAAACATGTTTTTCAATGGCAAAAATCAATGAATATTGTAAATGCACAAACAGTAATATCTCCACATTGCAAGGTGCAATTCTGAAATTTTTAGCTTTTTCCTGTTAATCCTAGCATGATAAAGAAGATTCAAAGAGAGTGAGATGCCAGCTCCTTTCATTCAGTCAGTAGCTTCAAACATTTCTGGTATATGAAAAACATGTTTTTCAATGGCAAAAATCAATGAATATTGTAAATGCACAAACAGTAATATCTCCACATTGCACGGTGCAATTCTGAAATTTTTAGCTTTTTCCTGTTAATCCTAGCATGATAAAGAAGATTCAAAGAGAGTGAGATGCCAGCTCCTTTCATTCAGTCAGTAGCTTCAAACATTTCTGGTATATGAAAAACATGTTTTTCAATGGCAAAAATCAATGAATATTGTAAATGCACAAACAGTAATATCTCCACATTGCACGGTGCAATTCTGAAATTTTTAGCTTTTTCCTGTTAATCCTAGCATGATAAAGAAGATTCAAAGAGAGTGAGATGCCAGCTCCTTTCATTCAGTCAGTAGCTTCAAACATTTCTGGACGTTTTTCAATGGCAAAAATCAATGAATATTGTAAATGCACAAACAGTAATATCTCCACATTGCACGGTGCAATTCTGAAATTTTTTGCTTTTTCCTGTTAATCCTAGCATGATAAAGAAGATTCAAAGAGAGTGAGATGCCAGCTCCTTTCATTCAGTCAGTAGCTTCAAACATTTCTGGTATATGAAAAACATGTTTTTCAATGGCAAAAATCAATGAATATTGTAAATGCACAAACAGTAATATCTCCACATTGCACGGTGCAATTCTGAAATTTTTAGCTTTTTCCTGTTAATCCTAGCATGATAAAGAAGATTCAAAGAGAGTGAGATGCCAGCTCCTTTCATTCAGTCAGTAGCTTCAAACATTTCTGGTATATGAAAAACATGTTTTTCAATGGCAAAAATCAATGAATATTGTAAATGCACAAACAGTAATATCTCCACATTGCATGGTGCAATTCTGAAATTTTTAGCTTTTTCCTGTTAATCCTAGCATGATAAAGAAGATTCAAAGAGAGTGAGATGCCAGCTCCTTTCATTCAGTCAGTAGCTTCAAACATTTCTGGACGTTTTTCAATGGCAAAAATCAATGAATATTGTAAATGCACAAACAGTAATATCTCCACATTGCACGGTGCAATTCTGAAATTTTTAGCTTTTTCCTGCTAATCCTAGCATGATAAAGAAGATTCAAAGAGAGTGAGATGCCAGCTCCTTTCATTCAGTCAGTAGCTTCAAACATTTCTGGTATATGAAAAACATGTTTTTCAATGGCAAAAATCAATGAATATTGTAAATGCACAAACAGTAATATCTCCACATTGCACGGTGCAATTCTGAAATTTTTTGCTTTTTCCTGCTAATCCTAGCATGATAAAGAAGATTCAAAGAGAGTGAGATGCCAGCTCCTTTCATTCAGTCAGTAGCTTCAAACATTTCTGGACGTTTTTCAATGGCAAAAATCAATGAATATTGTAAATGCACAAACAGTAATATCTCCACATTGCACGGTGCAATTCTGAAATTTTTTGCTTTTTCCTGCTAATCCTAGCATGATAAAGAAGATTCAAAGAGAGTGAGATGCCAGCTCCTTTCATTCAGTCAGTAGCTTCAAACATTTCTGGACGTTTTTCAATGGCAAAAATCAATGAATATTGTAAATGCACAAACAGTAATATCTCCACATTGCACGGTGCAATTCTGAAATTTTTTGCTTTTTCCTGTTAATCCTAGCATGATAAAGAAGATTCAAAGAGAGTGAGATGCCAGCTCCTTTCATTCAGTCAGTAGCTTCAAACATTTCTGGTATATGAAAAACATGTTTTTCAATGGCAAAAATCAATGAATATTGTAAATGCACAAACAGTAATATCTCCACATTGCACGGTGCAATTCTGAAATTTTTAGCTTTTTCCTGTTAATCCTAGCATGATAAAGAAGATTCAAAGAGAGTGAGATGCCAGCTCCTTTCATTCAGTCAGTAGCTTCAAACATTTCTGGTATATGAAAAACATGTTTTTCAATGGCAAAAATCAATGAATATTGTAAATGCACAAACAGTAATATCTCCACATTGCAAGGTGCAATTCTGAAATTTTTTGCTTTTTCCTGCTAATCCTAGCATGATAAAGAAGATTCAAAGAGAGTGAGATGCCAGCTCCTTTCATTCAGTCAGTAGCTTCAAACATTTCTGGTATATGAAAAACATGTTTTTCAATGGCAAAAATCAATGAATATTGTAAATGCACAAACAGTAATATCTCCACATTGCACGGTGCAATTCTGAAATTTTTAGCTTTTTCCTGTTAAACCTAGCATGATAAAGAAGATTCAAAGAGAGTGAGATGCCAGCTCCTTTCATTCAGTCAGTAGCTTCAAACATTTCTGGACGTTTTTCAATGGCAAAAATCAATGAATATTGTAAATGCACAAACAGTAATATCTCCACATTGCACGGTGCAATTCTGAATTTTTTTGCTTTTTCCTGTTAATCCTAGCATGATAAAGAAGATTCAAAGAGAGTGAGATGCCAGCTCCTTTCATTCAGTCAGTAGCTTCAAACATTTCTGGTATATGAAAAACATGTTTTTCAATGGCAAAAATCAATGAATATTGTAAATGCACAAACAGTAATATCTCCACATTGCACGGTGCAATTCTGAAATTTTTAGCTTTTTCCTGTTAATCCTAGCATGATAAAGAAGATTCAAAGAGAGTGAGATGCCAGCTCCTTTCATTCAGTCAGTAGCTTCAAACATTTCTGGTATATGAAAAACATGTTTTTCAATGGCAAAAATCAATGAATATTGTAAATGCACAAACAGTAATATCTCCACATTGCACGGTGCAATTCTGAAATTTTTAGCTTTTTCCTGTTAATCCTAGCATGATAAAGAAGATTCAAAGAGAGTGAGATGCCAGCTCCTTTCATTCAGTCAGTAGCTTCAAACATTTCTGGACGTTTTTCAGTGGCAAAAATCAATGAATATTGTAAATGCACAAACAGTAATATCTCCACATTGCACGGTGCAATTCTGAAATTTTTAGCTTTTTCCTGCTAATCCTAGCATGATAAAGAAGATTCAAAGAGAGTGAGATGCCAGCTCCTTTCATTCAGTCAGTAGCTTCAAACATTTCTGGACGTTTTTCAATGGCAAAAATCAATGAATATTGTAAATGCACAAACAGTAATATCTCCACATTGCAAGGTGCAATTCTGAAATTTTTTGCTTTTTCCTGCTAATCCTAGCATGATAAAGAAGATTCAAAGAGAGTGAGATGCCAGCTCCTTTCATTCAGTCAGTAGCTTCAAACATTTCTGGACGTTTTTCAATGGCAAAAATCAATGAATATTGTAAATGCACAAACAGTAATATCTCCACATTGCACGGTGCAATTCTGAAATTTTTAGCTTTTTCCTGTTAATCCTAGCATGATAAAGAAGATTCAAAGAGAGTGAGATGCCAGCTCCTTTCATTCAGTCAGTAGCTTCAAACATTTCTGGTATATGAAAAACATGTTTTTCAATGGCAAAAATCAATGAATATTGTAAATGCACAAACAGTAATATCTCCACATTGCACGGTGCAATTCTGAAATTTTTAGCTTTTTCCTGCTAATCCTAGCATGATAAAGAAGATTCAAAGAGAGTGAGATGCCAGCTCCTTTCATTCAGTCAGTAGCTTCAAACATTTCTGGACGTTTTTCAATGGCAAAAATCAATGAATATTGTAAATGCACAAACAGTAATATCTCCACATTGCACGGTGCAATTCTGAAATTTTTTGCTTTTTCCTGTTAATCCTAGCATGATAAAGAAGATTCAAAGAGAGTGAGATGCCAGCTCCTTTCATTCAGTCAGTAGCTTCAAACATTTCTGGTATATGAAAAACATGTTTTTCAATGGCAAAAATCAATGAATATTGTAAATGCACAAACAGTAATATCTCCACATTGCACGGTGCAATTCTGAAATTTTTAGCTTTTTCCTGTTAATCCTAGCATGATAAAGAAGATTCAAAGAGAGTGAGATGCCAGCTCCTTTCATTCAGTCAGTAGCTTCAAACATTTCTGGTATATGAAAAACATGTTTTTCAATGGCAAAAATCAATGAATATTGTAAATGCACAAACAGTAATATCTCCACATTGCAAGGTGCAATTCTGAAATTTTTTGCTTTTTCCTGCTAATCCTAGCATGATAAAGAAGATTCAAAGAGAGTGAGATGCCAGCTCCTTTCATTCAGTCAGTAGCTTCAAACATTTCTGGTATATGAAAAACATGTTTTTCAATGGCAAAAATCAATGAATATTGTAAATGCACAAACAGTAATATCTCCACATTGCACGGTGCAATTCTGAAATTTTTAGCTTTTTCCTGTTAATCCTAGCATGATAAAGAAGATTCAAAGAGAGTGAGATGCCAGCTCCTTTCATTCAGTCAGTAGCTTCAAACATTTCTGGACGTTTTTCAATGGCAAAAATCAATGAATATTGTAAATGCACAAACAGTAATATCTCCACATTGCACGGTGCAATTCTGAAATTTTTTGCTTTTTCCTGTTAATCCTAGCATGATAAAGAAGATTCAAAGAGAGTGAGATGCCAGCTCCTTTCATTCAGTCAGTAGCTTCAAACATTTCTGGTATATGAAAAACATGTTTTTCAATGGCAAAAATCAATGAATATTGTAAATGCACAAACAGTAATATCTCCACATTGCACGGTGC
The DNA here is from genome assembly GCF_046119375.1 of Phyllobates terribilis. Classification (NCBI taxonomy): domain Eukaryota; kingdom Metazoa; phylum Chordata; class Amphibia; order Anura; family Dendrobatidae; genus Phyllobates; species Phyllobates terribilis. Next base: position 20,987 of record NW_027367367.1, on the reverse strand, counting down.
AATTCTGAAATTTTTAGCTTTTTCCTGTTAATCCTAGCATGATAAAGAAGATTCAAAGAGAGTGAGATGCCAGCTCCTTTCATTCAGTCAGTAGCTTCAAACATTTCTGGTATATGAAAAACATGTTTTTCAATGGCAAAAATCAATGAATATTGTAAATGCACAAACAGTAATATCTCCACATTGCACGGTGCAATTCTGAAATTTTTAGCTTTTTCCTGTTAATCCTAGCATGATAAAGAAGATTCAAAGAGAGTGAGATGCCAGCTCCTTTCATTCAGTCAGTAGCTTCAAACATTTCTGGACGTTTTTCAATGGCAAAAATCAATGAATATTGTAAATGCACAAACAGTAATATCTCCACATTGCACGGTGCAATTCTGAAATTTTTAGCTTTTTCCTGTTAATCCTAGCATGATAAAGAAGATTCAAAGAGAGTGAGATGCCAGCTCCTTTCATTCAGTCAGTAGCTTCAAACATTTCTGGTATATGAAAAACATGTTTTTCAATGGCAAAAATCAATGAATATTGTAAATGCACAAACAGTAATATCTCCACATTGCACGGTGCAATTCTGAAATTTTTAGCTTTTTCCTGTTAATCCTAGCATGATAAAGAAGATTCAAAGAGAGTGAGATGCCAGCTCCTTTCATTCAGTCAGTAGCTTCAAACATTTCTGGTATATGAAAAACATGTTTTTCAATGGCAAAAATCAATGAATATTGTAAATGCACAAACAGTAATATCTCCACATTGCACGGTGCAATTCTGAAATTTTTAGCTTTTTCCTGCTAATCCTAGCATGATAAAGAAGATTCAAAGAGAGTGAGATGCCAGCTCCTTTCATTCAGTCAGTAGCTTCAAACATTTCTGGTATATGAAAAACATGTTTTTCAATGGCAAAAATCAATGAATATTGTAAATGCACAAACAGTAATATCTCCACATTGCACGGTGCAATTCTGAAATTTTTTGCTTTTTCCTGTTAATCCTAGCATGATAAAGAAGATTCAAAGAGAGTGAGATGCCAGCTCCTTTCAGTCAGTAGCTTCAAACATTTCTGGTATATGAAAAACATGTTTTTCAATGGCAAAAATCAATGAATATTGTAAATGCACAAACAGTAATATCTCCACATTGCACGGTGCAATTCTGAAATTTTTTGCTTTTTCCTGCTAATCCTAGCATGATAAAGAAGATTCAAAGAGAGTGAGATGCCAGCTCCTTTCATTCAGTCAGTAGCTTCAAACATTTCTGGACGTTTTTCAATGGCAAAAATCAATGAATATTGTAAATGCACAAACAGTAATATCTCCACATTGCACGGTGCAATTCTGAAATTTTTTGCTTTTTCCTGCTAATCCTAGCATGATAAAGAAGATTCAAAGAGAGTGAGATGCCAGCTCCTTTCATTCAGTCAGTAGCTTCAAACATTTCTGGACGTTTTTCAATGCCAAAAATCAATGAATATTGTAAATGCACAAACAGTAATATCTCCACATTGCACGGTGCAATTCTGAAATTTTTTGCTTTTTCCTGCTAATCCTAGCATGATAAAGAAGATTCAAAGAGAGTGAGATGCCAGCTCCTTTCATTCAGTCAGTAGCTTCAAACATTTCTGGTATATGAAAAACATGTTTTTCAATGGCAAAAATCAATGAATATTGTAAATGCACAAACAGTAATATCTCCACATTGCAAGGTGCAATTCTGAAATTTTTAGCTTTTTCCTGTTAATCCTAGCATGATAAAGAAGATTCAAAGAGAGTGAGATGCCAGCTCCTTTCATTCAGTCAGTAGCTTCAAACATTTCTGGACGTTTTTCAATGGCAAAAATCAATGAATATTGTAAATGCACAAACAGTAATATCTCCACATTGCAAGGTGCAATTCTGAAATTTTTAGCTTTTTCCTGTTAATCCTAGCATGATAAAGAAGATTCAAAGAGAGTGAGATGCCAGCTCCTTTCATTCAGTCAGTAGCTTCAAACATTTCTGGTATATGAAAAACATGTTTTTCAATGGCAAAAATCAATGAATATTGTAAATGCACAAACAGTAATATCTCCACATTGCAAGGTGCAATTCTGAAATTTTTAGCTTTTTCCTGCTAATCCTAGCATGATAAAGAAGATTCAAAGAGAGTGAGATGCCAGCTCCTTTCATTCAGTCAGTAGCTTCAAACATTTCAGGTATATGAAAAACATGTTTTTCAATGGCAAAAATCAATGAATATTGTAAATGCACAAACAGTAATATCTCCACATTGCACGGTGCAATTCTGAAATTTTTAGCTTTTTCCTGTTAATCCTAGCATGATAAAGAAGATTCAAAGAGAGTGAGATGCCAGCTCCTTTCATTCAGTCAGTAGCTTCAAACATTTCTGGTATATGAAAAACATGTTTTTCAATGGCAAAAATCAATGAATATTGTAAATGCACAAACAGTAATATCTCCACATTGCAAGGTGCAATTCTGAAATTTTTAGCTTTTTCCTGTTAATCCTAGCATGATAAAGAAGATTCAAAGAGAGTGAGATGCCAGCTCCTTTCATTCAGTCAGTAGCTTCAAACATTTCTGGTATATGAAAAACATGTTTTTCAATGGCAAAAATCAATGAATATTGTAAATGCACAAACAGTAATATCTCCACATTGCAAGGTGCAATTCTGAAATTTTTAGCTTTTTCCTGTTAATCCTAGCATGATAAAGAAGATTCAAAGAGAGTGAGATGCCAGCTCCTTTCATTCAGTCAGTAGCTTCAAACATTTCTGGTATATGAAAAACATGTTTTTCAATGGCAAAAATCAATGAATATTGTAAATGCACAAACAGTAATATCTCCACATTGCACGGTGCAATTCTGAAATTTTTAGCTTTTTCCTGTTAATCCTAGCATGATAAAGAAGATTCAAAGAGAGTGAGATGCCAGCTCCTTTCATTCAGTCAGTAGCTTCAAACATTTCTGGTATATGAAAAACATGTTTTTCAATGGCAAAAATCAATGAATATTGTAAATGCACAAACAGTAATATCTCCACATTGCACGGTGCAATTCTGAAATTTTTAGCTTTTTCCTGCTAATCCTAGCATGATAAAGAAGATTCAAAGAGAGTGAGATGCCAGCTCCTTTCATTCAGTCAGTAGCTTCAAACATTTCTGGTATATGAAAAACATGTTTTTCAATGGCAAAAATCAATGAATATTGTAAATGCACAAACAGTAATATCTCCACATTGCACGGTGCAATTCTGAAATTTTTTGCTTTTTCCTGCTAATCCTAGCATGATAAAGAAGATTCAAAGAGAGTGAGATGCCAGCTCCTTTCATTCAGTCAGTAGCTTCAAACATTTCTGGTATATGAAAAACATGTTTTTCAATGGCAAAAAGCAATGAATATTGTAAATGCACAAACAGTAATATCTCCACATTGCAAGGTGCAATTCTGAAATTTTTTGCTTTTTCCTGCTAATCCTAGCATGATAAAGAAGATTCAAAGAGAGTGAGATGCCAGCTCCTTTCATTCAGTCAGTAGCTTCAAACATTTCTGGTATATGAAAAACATGTTTTTCAATGGCAAAAATCAATGAATATTGTAAATGCACAAACAGTAATATCTCCACATTGCACGGTGCAATTCTGAAATTTTTAGCTTTTTCCTGTTAATCCTAGCATGATAAAGAAGATTCAAAGAGAGTGAGATGCCAGCTCCTTTCATTCAGTCAGTAGCTTCAAACATTTCTGGTATATGAAAAACATGTTTTTCAATGGCAAAAATCAATGAATATTGTAAATGCACAAACAGTAATATCTCCACATTGCACGGTGCAATTCTGAAATTTTTTGCTTTTTCCTGCTAATCCTAGCATGATAAAGAAGATTCAAAGAGAGTGAGATGCCAGCTCCTTTCATTCAGTCAGTAGCTTCAAACATTTCTGGTATATGAAAAACATGTTTTTCAATGGCAAAAATCAATGAATATTGTAAATGCACAAACAGTAATATCTCCACATTGCAAGGTGCAATTCTGAAATTTTTAGCTTTTTCCTGCTAATCCTAGCATGATAAAGAAGATTCAAAGAGAGTGAGATGCCAGCTCCTTTCATTCAGTCAGTAGCTTCAAACATTTCTGGTATATGAAAAACATGTTTTTCAATGGCAAAAATCAATGAATATTGTAAATGCACAAACAGTAATATCTCCACATTGCACGGTGCAATTCTGAAATTTTTAGCTTTTTCCTGTTAATCCTAGCATGATAAAGAAGATTCAAAGAGAGTGAGATGCCAGCTCCTTTCATTCAGTCAGTAGCTTCAAACATTTCTGGTATATGAAAAACATGTTTTTCAATGGCAAAAATCAATGAATATTGTAAATGCACAAACAGTAATATCTCCACATTGCAAGGTGCAATTCTGAAATTTTTAGCTTTTTCCTGTTAATCCTAGCATGATAAAGAAGATTCAAAGAGAGTGAGATGCCAGCTCCTTTCATTCAGTCAGTAGCTTCAAACATTTCTGGTATATGAAAAACATGTTTTTCAATGGCAAAAATCAATGAATATTGTAAATGCACAAACAGTAATATCTCCACATTGCAAGGTGCAATTCTGAAATTTTTAGCTTTTTCCTGTTAATCCTAGCATGATAAAGAAGATTCAAAGAGAGTGAGATGCCAGCTCCTTTCATTCAGTCAGTAGCTTCAAACATTTCTGGTATATGAAAAACATGTTTTTCAATGGCAAAAATCAATGAATATTGTAAATGCACAAACAGTAATATCTCCACATTGCACGGTGCAATTCTGAAATTTTTAGCTTTTTCCTGTTAATCCTAGCATGATAAAGAAGATTCAAAGAGAGTGAGATGCCAGCTCCTTTCATTCAGTCAGTAGCTTCAAACATTTCTGGTATATGAAAAACATGTTTTTCAATGGCAAAAATCAATGAATATTGTAAATGCACAAACAGTAATATCTCCACATTGCACGGTGCAATTCTGAAATTTTTAGCTTTTTCCTGCTAATCCTAGCATGATAAAGAAGATTCAAAGAGAGTGAGATGCCAGCTCCTTTCATTCAGTCAGTAGCTTCAAACATTTCTGGTATATGAAAAACATGTTTTTCAATGGCAAAAATCAATGAATATTGTAAATGCACAAACAGTAATATCTCCACATTGCACGGTGCAATTCTGAAATTTTTTGCTTTTTCCTGCTAATCCTAGCATGATAAAGAAGATTCAAAGAGAGTGAGATGCCAGCTCCTTTCATTCAGTCAGTAGCTTCAAACATTTCTGGTATATGAAAAACATGTTTTTCAATGGCAAAAAGCAATGAATATTGTAAATGCACAAACAGTAATATCTCCACATTGCAAGGTGCAATTCTGAAATTTTTTGCTTTTTCCTGCTAATCCTAGCATGATAAAGAAGATTCAAAGAGAGTGAGATGCCAGCTCCTTTCATTCAGTCAGTAGCTTCAAACATTTCTGGTATATGAAAAACATGTTTTTCAATGGCAAAAATCAATGAATATTGTAAATGCACAAACAGTAATATCTCCACATTGCACGGTGCAATTCTGAAATTTTTTGCTTTTTCCTGTTAATCCTAGCATGATAAAGAAGATTCAAAGAGAGTGAGATGCCAGCTCCTTTCATTCAGTCAGTAGCTTCAAACATTTCTGGTATATGAAAAACATGTTTTTCAATGGCAAAAATCAATGAATATTGTAAATGCACAAACAGTAATATCTCCACATTGCACGGTGCAATTCTGAAATTTTTTGCTTTTTCCTGCTAATCCTAGCATGATAAAGAAGATTCAAAGAGAGTGAGATGCCAGCTCCTTTCATTCAGTCAGTAGCTTCAAACATTTCTGGTATATGAAAAACATGTTTTTCAATGGCAAAAATCAATGAATATTGTAAATGCACAAACAGTAATATCTCCACATTGCACGGTGCAATTCTGAAATTTTTTGCTTTTTCCTGTTAATCCTAGCATGATAAAGAAGATTCAAAGAGAGTGAGATGCCAGCTCCTTTCATTCAGTCAGTAGCTTCAAACATTTCTGGTATATGAAAAACATGTTTTTCAATGGCAAAAATCAATGAATATTGTAAATGCACAAACAGTAATATCTCCACATTGCAAGGTGCAATTCTGAAATTTTTTGCTTTTTCCTGTTAATCCTAGCATGATAAAGAAGATTCAAAGAGAGTGAGATGCCAGCTCCTTTCATTCAGTCAGTAGCTTCAAACATTTCTGGACGTTTTTCAATGGCAAAAATCAATGAATATTGTAAATGCACAAACAGTAATATCTCCACATTGCAAGGTGCAATTCTGAAATTTTTAGCTTTTTCCTGTTAATCCTAGCATGATAAAGAAGATTCAAAGAGAGTGAGATGCCAGCTCCTTTCATTCAGTCAGTAGCTTCAAACATTTCTGGTATATGAAAAACATGTTTTTCAATGGCAAAAATCAATGAATATTGTAAATGCACAAACAGTAATATCTCCACATTGCACGGTGCAATTCTGAAATTTTTAGCTTTTTCCTGCTAATCCTAGCATGATAAAGAAGATTCAAAGAGAGTGAGATGCCAGCTCCTTTCATTCAGTCAGTAGCTTCAAACATTTCTGGTATATGAAAAACATGTTTTTCAATGGCAAAAATCAATGAATATTGTAAATGCACAAACAGTAATATCTCCACATTGCACGGTGCAATTCTGAAATTTTTTGCTTTTTCCTGTTAATCCTAGCATGATAAAGAAGATTCAAAGAGAGTGAGATGCCAGCTCCTTTCATTCAGTCAGTAGTTTCAAACATTTCTGGACGTTTTTCAATGGCAAAAATCAATGAATATTGTAAATGCACAAACAGTAATATCTCCACATTGCAAGGTGCAATTCTGAAATTTTTAGCTTTTTCCTGTTAATCCTAGCATGATAAAGAAGATTCAAAGAGAGTGAGATGCCAGCTCCTTTCATTCAGTCAGTAGCTTCAAACATTTCTGGTATATGAAAAACATGTTTTTCAATGGCAAAAATCAATGAATATTGTAAATGCACAAACAGTAATATCTCCACATTGCACGGTGCAATTCTGAAATTTTTAGCTTTTTCCTGTTAATCCTAGCATGATAAAGAAGATTCAAAGAGAGTGAGATGCCAGCTCCTTTCATTCAGTCAGTAGCTTCAAACATTTCTGGTATATGAAAAACATGTTTTTCAATGGCAAAAATCAATGAATATTGTAAATGCACAAACAGTAATATCTCCACATTGCACGGTGCAATTCTGAAATTTTTAGCTTTTTCCTGTTAATCCTAGCATGATAAAGAAGATTCAAAGAGAGTGAGATGCCAGCTCCTTTCATTCAGTCAGTAGCTTCAAACATTTCTGGTATATGAAAAACATGTTTTTCAATGGCAAAAATCAATGAATATTGTAAATGCACAAACAGTAATATCTCCACATTGCACGGTGCAATTCTGAAATTTTTAGCTTTTTCCTGCTAATCCTAGCATGATAAAGAAGATTCAAAGAGAGTGAGATGCCAGCTCCTTTCATTCAGTCAGTAGCTTCAAACATTTCTGGTATATGAAAAACATGTTTTTCAATGGCAAAAATCAATGAATATTGTAAATGCACAAACAGTAATATCTCCACATTGCACGGTGCAATTCTGAAATTTTTTGCTTTTTCCTGCTAATCCTAGCATGATAAAGAAGATTCAAAGAGAGTGAGATGCCAGCTCCTTTCATTCAGTCAGTAGCTTCAAACATTTCTGGACGTTTTTCAATGGCAAAAATCAATGAATATTGTAAATGCACAAACAGTAATATCTCCACATTGCAAGGTGCAATTCTGAAATTTTTAGCTTTTTCCTGTTAATCCTAGCATGATAAAGAAGATTCAAAGAGAGTGAGATGCCAGCTCCTTTCATTCAGTCAGTAGCTTCAAACATTTCTGGTATATGAAAAACATGTTTTTCAATGGCAAAAATCAATGAATATTGTAAATGCACAAACAGTAATATCTCCACATTGCACGGTGCAATTCTGAAATTTTTTGCTTTTTCCTGCTAATCCTAGCATGATAAAGAAGATTCAAAGAGAGTGAGATGCCAGCTCCTTTCATTCAGTCAGTAGCTTCAAACATTTCTGGTATATGAAAAACATGTTTTTCAATGGCAAAAATCAATGAATATTGTAAATGCACAAACAGTAATATCTCCACATTGCAAGGTGCAATTCTGAAATTTTTAGCTTTTTCCTGTTAATCCTAGCATGATAAAGAAGATTCAAAGAGAGTGAGATGCCAGCTCCTTTCATTCAGTCAGTAGCTTCAAACATTTCTGGACGTTTTTCAATGGCAAAAATCAATGAATATTGTAAATGCACAAACAGTAATATCTCCACATTGCAAGGTGCAATTCTGAAATTTTTAGCTTTTTCCTGTTAATCCTAGCATGATAAAGAAGATTCAAAGAGAGTGAGATGCCAGCTCCTTTCATTCAGTCAGTAGCTTCAAACATTTCTGGTATATGAAAAACATGTTTTTCAATGGCAAAAATCAATGAATATTGTAAATGCACAAACAGTAATATCTCCACATTGCAAGGTGCAATTCTGAAATTTTTAGCTTTTTCCTGTTAATCCTAGCATGATAAAGAAGATTCAAAGAGAGTGAGATGCCAGCTCCTTTCATTCAGTCAGTAGCTTCAAACATTTCTTGTATATGAAAAACATGTTTTTCAATGGCAAAAATCAATGAATATTGTAAATGCACAAACAGTAATATCTCCACATTGCACGGTGCAATTCTGAAATTTTTAGCTTTTTCCTGTTAATCCTAGCATGATAAAGAAGATTCAAAGAGAGTGAGATGCCAGCTCCTTTCATTCAGTCAGTAGCTTCAAACATTTCTGGTATATGAAAAACATGTTTTTCAATGGCAAAAATCAATGAATATTGTAAATGCACAAACAGTAATATCTCCACATTGCAAGGTGCAATTCTGAAATTTTTAGCTTTTTCCTGTTAATCCTAGCATGATAAAGAGGATTCAAAGAGAGTGAGATGCCAGCTCCTTTCATTCAGTCAGTAGCTTCAAACATTTCTGGTATATGAAAAACATGTTTTTCAATGGCAAAAATCAATGAATATTGTAAATGCACAAACAGTAATATCTCCACATTGCACGGTGCAATTCTGAAATTTTTTGCTTTTTCCTGCTAATCCTAGCATGAAAAAGAAGATTCAAAGAGAGTGAGATGCCACCTCCTTTCATTCAGTCAGTAGCTTCAAACATTTCTGGACGTTTTTCAATGGCAAAAATCAATGAATATTGTAAATGCACAAACAGTAATATCTCCACATTGCAAGGTGCAATTCTGAAATTTTTAGCTTTTTCCTGTTAATCCTAGCATGATAAAGAAGATTCAAAGAGAGTGAGATGCCAGCTCCTTTCATTCAGTCAGTAGCTTCAAACATTTCTGGTATATGAAAAACATGTTTTTCAATGGCAAAAATCAATGAATATTGTAAATGCACAAACAGTAATATCTCCACATTGCACGGTGCAATTCTGAAATTTTTTGCTTTTTCCTGCTAATCCTAGCATGATAAAGAAGATTCAAAGAGAGTGAGATGCCAGCTCCTTTCATTCAGTCAGTAGCTTCAAACATTTCTGTTATATGAAAAACATGTTTTTCAATGGCAAAAATCAATGAATATTGTAAATGCACAAACAGTAATATCTCCACATTGCAAGGTGCAATTCTGAAATTTTTAGCTTTTTCCTGTTAATCCTAGCATGATAAAGAAGATTCAAAGAGAGTGAGATGCCAGCTCCTTTCATTCAGTCAGTAGCTTCAAACATTTCTGGACGTTTTTCAATGGCAAAAATCAATGAATATTGTAAATGCACAAACAGTAATATCTCCACATTGCAAGGTGCAATTCTGAAATTTTTAGCTTTTTCCTGTTAATCCTAGCATGATAAAGAAGATTCAAAGAGAGTGAGATGCCAGCTCCTTTCATTCAGTCAGTAGCTTCAAACATTTCTGGTATATGAAAAACATGTTTTTCAATGGCAAAAATCAATGAATATTGTAAATGCACAAACAGTAATATCTCCACATTGCAAGGTGCAATTCTGAAATTTTTAGCTTTTTCCTGTTAATCCTAGCATGATAAAGAAGATTCAAAGAGAGTGAGATGCCAGCTCCTTTCATTCAGTCAGTAGCTTCAAACATTTCTGGTATATGAAAAACATGTTTTTCAATGGCAAAAATCAATGAATATTGTAAATGCACAAACAGTAATATCTCCACATTGCACGGTGCAATTCTGAAATTTTTAGCTTTTTCCTGTTAATCCTAGCATGATAAAGAAGATTCAAAGAGAGTGAGATGCCAGCTCCTTTCATTCAGTCAGTAGCTTCAAACATTTCTGGTATATGAAAAACATGTTTTTCAATGGCAAAAATCAATGAATATTGTAAATGCACAAACAGTAATATCTCCACATTGCAAGGTGCAATTCTGAAATTTTTAGCTTTTTCCTGTTAATCCTAGCATGATAAAGAGGATTCAAAGAGAGTGAGATGCCAGCTCCTTTCATTCAGTCAGTAGCTTCAAACATTTCTGGTATATGAAAAACATGTTTTTCAATGGCAAAAATCAATGAATATTGTAAATGCACAAACAGTAATATCTCCACATTGCACGGTGCAATTCTGAAATTTTTTGCTTTTTCCTGTTAATCCTAGCATGATAAAGAAGATTCAAAGAGAGTGAGATGCCAGCTCCTTTCATTCAGTCAGTAGCTTCAAACATTTCTGGTATATGAAAAACATGTTTTTCAATGGCAAAAATCAATGAATATTGTAAATGCACAAACAGTAATATCTCCACATTGCAAGGTGCAATTCTGAAATTTTTAGCTTTTTCCTGTTAATCCTAGCATGATAAAGAAGATTCAAAGAGAGTGAGATGCCAGCTCCTTTCATTCAGTCAGTAGCTTCAAACATTTCTGGTATATGAAAAACATGTTTTTCAATGGCAAAAATCAATGAATATTGTAAATGCACAAACAGTAATATCTCCACATTGCACGGTGCAATTCTGAAATTTTTAGCTTTTTCCTGTTAATCCTAGCATGATAAAGAAGATTCAAAGAGAGTGAGATGCCAGCTCCTTTCATTCAGTCAGTAGCTTCAAACATTTCTGGACGTTTTTCAATGGCAAAAATCAATGAATATTGTAAATGCACAAACAGTAATATCTCCACATTGCAAGGTGCAATTCTGAAATTTTTAGCTTTTTCCTGCTAATCCTAGCATGATAAAGAAGATTCAAAGAGAGTGAGATGCCAGCTCCTTTCATTCAGTCAGTAGCTTCAAACATTTCTGGTATATGAAAAACATGTTTTTCAATGGCAAAAATCAATGAATATTGTAAATGCACAAACAGTAATATCTCCACATTGCAAGGTGCAATTCTGAAATTTTTTGCTTTTTCCTGCTAATCCTAGCATGATAAAGAAGATTCAAAGAGAGTGAGATGCCAGCTCCTTTCATTCAGTCAGTAGCTTCAAACATTTCTGGACGTTTTTCAATGGCAAAAATCAATGAATATTGTAAATGCACAAACAGTAATATCTCCACATTGCACGGTGCAATTCTGAAATTTTTTGCTTTTTCCTGCTAATCCTAGCATGATAAAGAAGATTCAAAGAGAGTGAGATGCCAGCTCCTTTCATTCAGTCAGTAGCTTCAAACATTTCTGGACGTTTTTCAATGGCAAAAATCAATGAATATTGTAAATGCACAAACAGTAATATCTCCACATTGCACGGTGCAATTCTGAAATTTTTTGCTTTTTCCTGTTAATCCTAGCATGATAAAGAAGATTCAAAGAGAGTGAGATGCCAGCTCCTTTCATTCAGTCAGTAGCTTCAAACATTTCTGGTATATGAAAAACATGTTTTTCAATGGCAAAAATCAATGAATATTGTAAATGCACAAACAGTAATATCTCCACATTGCACGGTGCAATTCTGAAATTTTTAGCTTTTTCCTGTTAATCCTAGCATGATAAAGAAGATTCAAAGAGAGTGAGATGCCAGCTCCTTTCATTCAGTCAGTAGCTTCAAACATTTCTGGTATATGAAAAACATGTTTTTCAATGGCAAAAATCAATGAATATTGTAAATGCACAAACAGTAATATCTCCACATTGCAAGGTGCAATTCTGAAATTTTTTGCTTTTTCCTGCTAATCCTAGCATGATAAAGAAGATTCAAAGAGAGTGAGATGCCAGCTCCTTTCATTCAGTCAGTAGCTTCAAACATTTCTGGTATATGAAAAACATGTTTTTCAATGGCAAAAATCAATGAATATTGTAAATGCACAAACAGTAATATCTCCACATTGCACGGTGCAATTCTGAAATTTTTAGCTTTTTCCTGTTAATCCTAGCATGATAAAGAAGATTCAAAGAGAGTGAGATGCCAGCTCCTTTCATTCAGTCAGTAGCTTCAAACATTTCTGGACGTTTTTCAATGGCAAAAATCAATGAATATTGTAAATGCACAAACAGTAATATCTCCACATTGCACGGTGCAATTCTGAAATTTTTTGCTTTTTCCTGTTAATCCTAGCATGATAAAGAAGATTCAAAGAGAGTGAGATGCCAGCTCCTTTCATTCAGTCAGTAGCTTCAAACATTTCTGGTATATGAAAAACATGTTTTTCAATGGCAAAAATCAATGAATATTGTAAATGCACAAACAGTAATATCTCCACATTGCACGGTGCAATTCTGAAATTTTTAGCTTTTTCCTGTTAATCCTAGCATGATAAAGAAGATTCAAAGAGAGTGAGATGCCAGCTCCTTTCATTCAGTCAGTAGCTTCAAACATTTCTGGTATATGAAAAACATGTTTTTCAATGGCAAAAATCAATGAATATTGTAAATGCACAAACAGTAATATCTCCACATTGCACAGTGCAATTCTGAAATTTTTAGCTTTTTCCTGTTAATCCTAGCATGATAAAGAAGTTTCAAAGAGAGTGAGATGCCAGCTCCTTTCATTCAGTCAGTAGCTTCAAACATTTCTGGACGTTTTTCAATGGCAAAAATCAATGAATATTGTAAATGCACAAACAGTAATATCTCCACATTGCACGGTGCAATTCTGAAATTTTTTGCTTTTTCCTGCTAATCCTAGCATGATAAAGAAGATTCAAAGAGAGTGAGATGCCAGCTCCTTTCATTCAGTCAGTAGCTTCAAACATTTCTGGACGTTTTTCAATGGCAAAAATCAATGAATATTGTAAATGCACAAACAGTAATATCTCCACATTGCAAGGTGCAATTCTGAAATTTTTTGCTTTTTCCTGCTAATCCTAGCATGATAAAGAAGATTCAAAGAGAGTGAGATGCCAGCTCCTTTCATTCAGTCAGTAGCTTCAAACATTTCTGGACGTTTTTCAATGGCAAAAATCAATGAATATTGTAAATGCACAAACAGTAATATCTCCACATTGCACGGTGCAATTCTGAAATTTTTAGCTTTTTCCTGTTAATCCTAGCATGATAAAGAAGATTCAAAGAGAGTGAGATGCCAGCTCCTTTCATTCAGTCAGTAGCTTCAAACATTTCTGGTATATGAAAAACATGTTTTTCAATGGCAAAAATCAATGAATATTGTAAATGCACAAACAGTAATATCTCCACATTGCAAGGTGCAATTCTGAAATTTTTAGCTTTTTCCTGCTAATCCTAGCATGATAAAGAAGATTCAAAGAGAGTGAGATGCCAGCTCCTTTCATTCAGTCAGTAGCTTCAAACATTTCTGGTATATGAAAAACATGTTTTTCAATGGCAAAAATCAATGAATATTGTAAATGCACAAACAGTAATATCTCCACATTGCACGGTGCAATTCTGAAATTTTTAGCTTTTTCCTGTTAATCCTAGCATGATAAAGAAGATTCAAAGAGAGTGAGATGCCAGCTCCTTTCATTCAGTCAGTAGCTTCAAACATTTCTGGTATATGAAAAACATGTTTTTCAATGGCAAAAATCAATGAATATTGTAAATGCACAAACAGTAATATCTCCACATTGCAAGGTGCAATTCTGAAATTTTTAGCTTTTTCCTGTTAATCCTAGCATGATAAAGAAGATTCAAAGAGAGTGAGATGCCAGCTCCTTTCATTCAGTCAGTAGCTTCAAACATTTCTGGACGTTTTTCAATGGCAAAAATCAATGAATATTGTAAATGCACAAACAGTAATATCTCCACATTGCACGGTGCAATTCTGAAATTTTTAGCTTTTTCCTGTTAATCCTAGCATGATAAAGAAGATTCAAAGAGAGTGAGATGCCAGCTCCTTTCATTCAGTCAGTAGCTTCAAACATTTCTGGTATATGAAAAACATGTTTTTCAATGGCAAAAATCAATGAATATTGTAAATGCACAAACAGTAATATCTCCACATTGCAAGGTGCAATTCTGAAATTTTTAGCTTTTTCCTGTTAATCCTAGCATGATAAAGAAGATTCAAAGAGAGTGAGATGCCAGCTCCTTTCATTCAGTCAGTAGCTTCAAACATTTCTGGACGTTTTTCAATGGCAAAAATCAATGAATATTGTAAATGCACAAACAGTAATATCTCCACATTGCACGGTGCAATTCTGAAATTTTTTGCTTTTTCCTGCTAATCCTAGCATGATAAAGAAGATTCAAAGAGAGTGAGATGCCAGCTCCTTTCATTCAGTCAGTAGCTTCAAACATTTCTGGTATATGAAAAACATGTTTTTCAATGGCAAAAATCAATGAATATTGTAAATGCACAAACAGTAATATCTCCACATTGCAAGGTGCAATTCTGAAATTTTTTGCTTTTTCCTGCTAATCCTAGCATGATAAAGAAGATTCAAAGAGAGTGAGATGCCAGCTCCTTTCATTCAGTCAGTAGCTTCAAACATTTCTGGTATATGAAAAACATGTTTTTCAATGGCAAAAATCAATGAATATTGTAAATGCACAAACAGTAATATCTCCACATTGCACGGTGCAATTCTGAAATTTTTTGCTTTTTCCTGCTAATCCTAGCATGATAAAGAAGATTCAAAGAGAGTGAGATGCCAGCTCCTTTCATTCAGTCAGTAGCTTCAAACATTTCTGGACGTTTTTCAATGGCAAAAATCAATGAATATTGTAAATGCACAAACAGTAATATCTCCACATTGCACGGTGCAATTCTGAAATTTTTAGCTTTTTCCTGTTAATCCTAGCATGATAAAGAAGATTCAAAGAGAGTGAGATGCCAGCTCCTTTCATTCAGTCAGTAGCTTCAAACATTTCTGGACGTTTTTCAATGGCAAAAATCAATGAATATTGTAAATGCACAAACAGTAATATCTCCACATTGCACGGTGCAATTCTGAAATTTTTAGCTTTTTCCTGTTAATCCTAGCATGATAAAGAAGATTCAAAGAGAGTGAGATGCCAGCTCCTTTCATTCAGTCAGTAGCTTCAAACATTTCTGGTATATGAAAAACATGTTTTTCAATGGCAAAAATCAATGAATATTGTAAATGCACAAACAGTAATATCTCCACATTGCAAGGTGCAATTCTGAAATTTTTAGGTTTTTCCTGCTAATCCTAGCATGATAAAGAAGATTCAAAGAGAGTGAGATGCCAGCTCCTTTCATTCAGTCAGTAGCTTCAAACATTTCTGGTATATGAAAAACATGTTTTTCAATGGCAAAAATCAATGAATATTGTAAATGCACAAACAGTAATATCTCCACATTGCACGGTGCAATTCTGAAATTTTTTGCTTTTTCCTGTTAATCCTAGCATGATAAAGAAGATTCAAAGAGAGTGAGATGCCAGCTCCTTTCATTCAGTCAGTAGCTTCAAACATTTCTGGTATATGAAAAACATGTTTTTCAATGGCAAAAATCAATGAATATTGTAAATGCACAAACAGTAATATCTCCACATTGCACGGTGCAATTCTGAAATTTTTTGCTATTTCCTGCTAATCCTAGCATGATAAAGAAGATTCAAAGAGAGTGAGATGCCAGCTCCTTTCATTCAGTCAGTAGCTTCAAACATTTCTGGTATATGAAAAACATGTTTTTCAATGGCAAAAATCAATGAATATTGTAAATGCACAAACAGTAATATCTCCACATTGCAAGGTGCAATTCTGAAATTTTTAGCTTTTTCCTGCTAATCCTAGCATGATAAAGAAGATTCAAAGAGAGTGAGATGCCAGCTCCTTTCATTCAGTCAGTAGCTTCAAACATTTCTGGACGTTTTTCAATGGCAAAAATCAATGAATATTGTAAATGCACAAACAGTAATATCTCCACATTGCACGGTGCAATTCTGAAACTTTTTGCTTTTTCCTGCTAATCCTAGCATGATAAAGAAGATTCAAAGAGAGTGAGATGCCAGCTCCTTTCATTCAGTCAGTAGCTTCAAACATTTCTGGACGTTTTTCAATGGCAAAAATCAATGAATATTGTAAATGCACAAACAGTAATATCTCCACATTGCAAGGTGCAATTCTGAAATTTTTTGCTTTTTCCTGCTAATCCTAGCATGATAAAGAAGATTCAAAGAGAGTGAGATGCCAGCTCCTTTCATTCAGTCAGTAGCTTCAAACATTTCTGGACGTTTTTCAATGGCAAAAATCAATGAATATTGTAAATGCACAAACAGTAATATCTCCACATTGCACGGTGCAATTCTGAAATTTTTTGCTTTTTCCTGTTAATCCTAGCATGATAAAGAAGATTCAAAGAGAGTGAGATGCCAGCTCCTTTCATTCAGTCAGTAGCTTCAAACATTTCTGGTATATGAAAAACATGTTTTTCAATGGCAAAAATCAATGAATATTGTAAATGCACAAACAGTAATATCTCCACATTGCACGGTGCAATTCTGAAATTTTTAGCTTTTTCCTGTTAATCCTAGCATGATAAAGAAGATTCAAAGAGAGTGAGATGCCAGCTCCTTTCATTCAGTCAGTAGCTTCAAACATTTCTGGTATATGAAAAACATGTTTTTCAATGGCAAAAATCAATGAATATTGTAAATGCACAAACAGTAATATCTCCACATTGCACGGTGCAATTCTGAAATTTTTAGCTTTTTCCTGCTAATCCTAGCATGATAAAGAAGATTCAAAGAGAGTGAGATGCCAGCTCCTTTCATTCAGTCAGTAGCTTCAAACATTTCTGGACGTTTTTCAATGGCAAAAATCAATGAATATTGTAAATGCACAAACAGTAATATCTCCACATTGCACGGTGCAATTCTGAAATTTTTTGCTTTTTCCTGTTAATCCTAGCATGATAAAGAAGATTCAAAGAGAGTGAGATGCCAGCTCCTTTCATTCAGTCAGTAGCTTCAAACATTTCTGGTATATGAAAAACATGTTTTTCAATGGCAAAAATCAATGAATATTGTAAATGCACAAACAGTAATATCTCCACATTGCACGGTGCAATTCTGAAATTTTTAGCTTTTTCCTGTTAATCCTAGCATGATAAAGAAGATTCAAAGAGAGTGAGATGCCAGCTCCTTTCATTCAGTCAGTAGCTTCAAACATTTCTGGTATATGAAAAACATGTTTTTCAATGGCAAAAATCAATGAATATTGTAAATGCACAAACAGTAATATCTCCACATTGCAAGGTGCAATTCTGAAATTTTTTGCTTTTTCCTGCTAATCCTAGCATGATAAAGAAGATTCAAAGAGAGTGAGATGCCAGCTCCTTTCATTCAGTCAGTGGCTTCAAACATTTCTGGTATATGAAAAACATGTTTTTCAATGGCAAATATCAATGAATATTGTAAATGCACAAACAGTAATATCTCCACATTGCACGGTGCAATTCTGAAATTTTTAGCTTTTTCCTGTTAATCCTAGCATGATAAAGAAGATTCAAAGAGAGTGAGATGCCAGCTCCTTTCATTCAGTCAGTAGCTTCAAACATTTCTGGACGTTTTTCAATGGCAAAAATCAATGAATATTGTAAATGCACAAACAGTAATATCTCCACATTGCACGGTGCAATTCTGAAATTTTTTGCTTTTTCCTGTTAATCCTAGCATGATAAAGAAGATTCAAAGAGAGTGAGATGCCAGCTCCTTTCATTCAGTCAGTAGCTTCAAACATTTCTGGTATATGAAAAACATGTTTTTCAATGGCAAAAATCAATGAATATTGTAAATGCACAAACAGTAATATCTCCACATTGCACGGTGCAATTCTGAAATTTTTAGCTTTTTCCTGTTAATCCTAGCATGATAAAGAAGATTCAAAGAGAGTGAGATGCCAGCTCCTTTCATTCAGTCAGTAGCTTCAAACATTTCTGGTATATGAAAAACATGTTTTTCAATGGCAAAAATCAATGAATATTGTAAATGCACAAACAGTAATATCTCCACATTGCACGGTGCAATTCTGAAATTTTTTGTTTTTTCCTGTTAATCCTAGCATGATAAAGAAGATTCAAAGAGAGTGAGATGCCAGCTCCTTTCATTCAGTCAGTAGCTTCAAACAATTCTGGACGTTTTTCAATGGCAAAAATCAATGAATATTGTAAATGCACAAACAGTAATATCTCCACATTGCACGGTGCAATTCTGAAATTTTTAGCTTTTTCCTGCTAATCCTAGCATGATAAAGAAGATTCAAAGAGAGTGAGATGCCAGCTCCTTTCATTCAGTCAGTAGCTTCAAACATTTCTGGTATATGAAAAACATGTTTTTCAATGGCAAAAATCAATGAATATTGTAAATGCACAAACAGTGATATCTCCACATTGCAAGGTGCAATTCTGAAATTTTTAGCTTTTTCCTGCTAATCCTAGCATGATAAAGAAGATTCAAAGAGAGTGAGATGCCAGCTCCTTTCATTCAGTCAGTAGCTTCAAACATTTCTGGTATATGAAAAACATGTTTTTCAATGGCAAAAATCAATGAATATTGTAAATGCACAAACAGTAATATCTCCACATTGCACGGTGCAATTCTGAAATTTTTTGCTTTTTCCTGTTAATCCTAGCATGATAAAGAAGATTCAAAGAGAGTGAGATGCCAGCTCCTTTCATTCAGTCAGTAGCTTCAAACATTTCTGGTATATGAAAAACATGTTTTTCAATGGCAAAAATCAATGAATATTGTAAATGCACAAACAGTAATATCTCCACATTGCACGGTGCAATTCTGAAATTTTTTGCTTTTTCCTGCTAATCCTAGCATGATAAAGAAGATTCAAAGAGAGTGAGATGCCAGCTCCTTTCATTCAGTCAGTAGCTTCAAACATTTCTGGTATATGAAAAACATGTTTTTCAATGGCAAAAATCAATGAATATTGTAAATGCACAAACAGTAATATCTCCACATTGCAAGGTGCAATTCTGAAATTTTTAGCTTTTTCCTGTTAATCCTAGCATGATAAAGAAGATTCAAAGAGAGTGAGATGCCAGCTCCTTTCATTCAGTCAGTAGCTTCAAACATTTCTGGACGTTTTTCAATGGCAAAAATCAATGAATATTGTAAATGCACAAACAGTAATATCTCCACATTGCAAGGTGCAATTCTGAAATTTTTAGCTTTTTCCTGTTAATCCTAGCATGATAAAGAAGATTCAAAGAGAGTGAGATGCCAGCTCCTTTCATTCAGTCAGTAGCTTCAAACATTTCTGGTATATGAAAAACATGTTTTTCAATGGCAAAAATCAATGAATATTGTAAATGCACAAACAGTAATATCTCCACATTGCAAGGTGCAATTCTGAAATTTTTAGCTTTTTCCTGCTAATCCTAGCATGATAAAGAAGATTCAAAGAGAGTGAGATGCCAGCTCCTTTCATTCAGTCAGTAGCTTCAAACATTTCTGGTATATGAAAAACATGTTTTTCAATGGCAAAAATCAATGAATATTGTAAATGCACAAACAGTAATATCTCCACATTGCACGGTGCAATTCTGAAATTTTTAGCTTTTTCCTGTTAATCCTAGCATGATAAAGAAGATTCAAAGAGAGTGAGATGCCAGCTCCTTTCATTCAGTCAGTAGCTTCAAACATTTCTGGTATATGAAAAACATGTTTTTCAATGGCAAAAATCAATGAATATTGTAAATGCACAAACAGTAATATCTCCACATTGCAAGGTGCAATTCTGAAATTTTTAGCTTTTTCCTGTTAATCCTAGCATGATAAAGAAGATTCAAAGAGAGTGAGATGCCAGCTCCTTTCATTCAGTCAGTAGCTTCAAACATTTCTGGTATATGAAAAACATGTTTTTCAATGGCAAAAATCAATGAATATTGTAAATGCACAAACAGTAATATCTCCACATTGCACGGTGCAATTCTGAAATTTTTAGCTTTTTCCTGTTAATCCTAGCATGATAAAGAAGATTCAAAGAGAGTGAGATGCCAGCTCCTTTCATTCAGTCAGTAGCTTCAAACATTTCTGGTATATGAAAAACATGTTTTTCAATGGCAAAAATCAATGAATATTGTAAATGCACAAACAGTAATATCTCCACATTGCACGGTGCAATTCTGAAATTTTTAGCTTTTTCCTGTTAATCCTAGCATGATAAAGAAGATTCAAAGAGAGTGAGATGCCAGCTCCTTTCATTCAGTCAGTAGCTTCAAACATTTCTGGACGTTTTTCAATGGCAAAAATCAATGAATATTGTAAATGCACAAACAGTAATATCTCCACATTGCACGGTGCAATTCTGAAATTTTTAGCTTTTTCCTGCTAATCCTAGCATGATAAAGAAGATTCAAAGAGAGTGAGATGCCAGCTCCTTTCATTCAGTCAGTAGCTTCAAACATTTCTGGTATATGAAAAACATGTTTTTCAATGGCAAAAATCAATGAATATTGTAAATGCACAAACAGTAATATCTCCACATTGCACGGTG